>NW_026611874.1:0-81848 GCF_023638135.1 Falco biarmicus
TCCCCCATCTCAGCCCAGAAAGCAGGTAGAACAAGTTTTGTGGTGCCTTTCAGCTGCCTACCGGGGTAGTGTAAAAACTACCAACGGAACTCGTTTCTGGCACCTTCCCCGGTGGAGGTGTGCATGGGGTGTGTTTGGAACATTTTGTCAGCAGCCGAGTCCAAAATTCAGCGATTCCCCATCTCAGCCCAGAAAGCAGGTAGAACAAGTTTTGTGGTGCCTTTCAGCTGCCTACCGGGGTAGTGTAAAAACTACCAACAGAACTCGTTTCTGGCACCTTCCCCGGTGGAGTTGTGCATGGGGTGTGTTTGGAACATTTTGTCACCAGCCGAGTCCAAAATTCAGCGATTCCCCATCTCAGCCCAGAAAGCAGGTAGAACAAGTTTTGTGGTGCCTTTCAGCTGCCTACCGGGGTAGTGTAAAAACTACCAACAGAACTCGTTTCTGGCACCTTCCCCGGTGGAGGTGTGCATGGGGTGTGTTTGGAACATTTTGTCACCAGCCGAGTCCAAAATTCAGCGATTCCCCATCTCAGCCCAGAAGCAGGTACAACAAGTTTTGTGGTGCCTTTCAGCTGCCTACCGGGGTAGTGTAAAAACTACCAACAGAACTCGTTTCTGGCACCTTCCCCGGTGGAGTTGTGCATGGGGTGTGTTTGGAACATTTTGTCAGCAGCCGAGTCCAAAATTCAGCGATTCCCCATCTCAGCCCAGAAAGCAGGTAGAAACGGTTTTGTGGTGCCTTTCAGCTGCCTACCGGGGTAGTGTAAAAACTACCAACAGAACTCGTTTCTGGCACCTTCCCCGGTGGAGTTGTGCATGGGTGTGTTTGGAACATTTTGTTACCAGCCGAGTCCAAAATTCAGCCGTTCCCCATCTCAGCCCAGAAAGCAGGTACAACAAGTTTTGTGGTGCCTTTCTCTTGCCTACCGGGGTAGTGTAAAAACTACCAACAGAACTCGTTTCTGGCACCTTCCCCGGTGGAGGTGTGCATGGGGTGTGTTTGGAACATTTTGTCACCAGCCGAGTCCAAAATTCAGCGATTCCCCATCTCAGCCCAGAAAGCAGGTAGAACAAGTTTTGTGGTGCCTTTCAGCTGCCTACCGGGGTAGTGTAAAAACTACCAACAGAACTCCTTTCTGGCACCTTCCCGGTGGAGTTGTGCATGGGGTGTGTTTGGAACATTTTGTCACCAGCCGAGTCCAAAATTCAGCGATTCCCCATCTCAGCCCAGAAAGCAGGTAGAACAAGTTTTGTGGTGCCTTTCAGCTGCCTACCGGGGTAGTGTAAAAACTACCAACAGAACTCCTTTCTGGCACCTTCCCCGGTGGAGGTGTGCATGGGGTGTGTTGGAACATTTTGTCACCAGCCGAGTCCAAAACTCAGCCGTTCCCCATCTCAGCCCAGAAAGCAGGTAGAACAAGTTTTGTGGTGCCTTTCAGCTGCCTACCGGGGTAGTGTAAAAACTACCAACAGAACTCGTTTCTGGCACCTTCCCCGGTGGAGGTGTGCATGGGGTGTGTTTGGAACATTTTGTCAGCAGCCGAGTCCAAAATTCAGCGATTCCCCATCTCAGCCCAGAAAGCAGGTAGAACCGGTTTTATGGTGCCTTTCAGCTGCCTACCGGGGTAGTGTAAAAACTACCAACAGAACTCGTTTCTGGCACCTTCCCCGGTGGAGTTGTGCATGGGGTGTGTTTGGAACATTTTGTCACCAGCCGAGTCCAAAATTCAGCGATTCCCCATCTCAGCCCAGAAAGCAGGTAGAACAAGTTTTGTGGTGCCTTTCAGCTGCCTACCGGGGTAGTGTAAAAACTACCAACAGAACTCGTTTCTGGCACCTTCCCCGGTGGAGGTGTGCATGGGGTGTGTTTGGAACATTTTGTCACCAGCCTAGTCCAAAATTCAGCGATTCCCCATCTCAGCCCAGAAAGCAGGTAGAACAAGTTTTGTGGTGCCTTTCAGCTGCCTACCGGGGTAGTGTAAAAACTACCAACAGAACTCGTTTCTGGCACCTTCCCCGGTGGAGGTGTGCATGGGGTGTGTTTGGAACATTTTGTCACCAGCCGAGTCCAAAATTCAGCGATTCCCCATCTCAGCCCAGAAAGCAGGTACAACAAGTTTTGTGGTGCCTTTCAGCTGCCTACCGGGGTAGTGTAAAAACTACCAACAGAACTCGTTTCTGGCACCTTCCCCGGTGGAGTTGTGCATGGGGTGTGTTTGGAACATTTTGTCACCAGCCGAGTCCAAAATTCAGCGATTCCCCATCTCAGCCCAGAAAGCAGGTAGAACAAGTTTTGTGGTGCCTTTCAGCTGCCTACCGGGGTAGTGTAAAAACTACCAACAGAACTCGTTTCTGGCACCTTCCCCGGTGGAGTTGTGCATGGGGTGTGTTTGGAACATTTTGTCACCAGCCGAGTCGAAAATTCAGCGATTCCCCATCTCAGCCCAGAAAGCAGGTAGAACAAGTTTTGTGGTGCCTTTCAGCTGCCTACCGGGGTAGTGTAAAAACTACCAACAGAACTCGTTTCTGGCACCTTCCCCGGTGGAGTTGTGCATGGGGTGTGTTTGGAACATTTTGTCACCAGCCGAGTCCAAAACTCAGCTGTTCCCCATCTCAGCCCAGAAAGCAGGTAGAACAAGTTTTGTGGTGCCTTTCAGCTGCCTACCGGGGTAGTGTAAAAACTACCAACAGAACTCGTTTCTGGCACCTTCCCCGGTGGAGTTGTGCATGGGGTGTGTTTGGAACATTTTGTCACCAGCCGAGTCCAAAATTCAGCGATTCCCCATCTCAGCCCAGAAAGCAGGTAGAACAAGTTTTGTGGTGCCTTTCAGCTGCCTACCGGGGTAGTGTAAAAACTACCAACAGAACTCCTTTCTGGCACCTTCCCCGGTGGAGGTGTGCATGGGGTGTGTTTGGAACATTTTGTCACCAGCCGAGTCCAAAACTCAGCTGTTCCCCATCTCAGCCCAGAAAGCAGGTAGAACAAGTTTTGTGGTGCCTTTCAGCTGCCTACCGGGGTAGTGTAAAAACTACCAACAGAACTCGTTTCTGGCACCTTCCCCGGTGGAGGTGTGCATGGGGTGTGTTTGGAACATTTTGTCACCAGCCGAGTCCAAAATTCAGCGATTCCCCATCTCAGCCCAGAAAGCAGGTACAACAAGTTTTGTGGTGCCTTTCAGCTGCCTACCGGGGTAGTGTAAAAACTACCAACAGAAATCGTTTCTGGCACCTTCCCCGGTGGAGTTGTGCATGGGGTGTGTTTGGAACATTTTGTCACCAGCCGAGTCCAAAATTCAGCGATTCCCCATCTCAGCCCAGAAAGCAGGTAGAACAAGTTTTGTGGTGCCTTTCAGCTGCCTACCGGGGTAGTGTAAAAACTACCAACAGAACTCCTTTCTGGCACCTTCCCCGGTGGAGTTGTGCATGGGGTGTGTTTGGAACATTTTGTCACCAGCCGAGTCCAAAATTCAGCGATTCCCCATCTCAGCCCAGAAAGCAGGTAGAACAAGTTTTGTGGTACCTTTCAGCTGCCTACCGGGGTAGTGTAAAAACTACCAACAGAACTCGTTTCTGGCACCTTCCCCGGTGGAGTTGTGCATGGGGTGTGTTTGGAACATTTTGTCACCAGCCGAGTCCAAAATTCAGCGATTCCCCATCTCAGCCCAGAAAGCAGGTAGAACAAGTTTTGTGGTGCCTTTCAGCTGCCTACCGGGGTAGTGTAAAAACTACCAACAGAACTCGTTTCTGGCACCTTCCCCGGTGGAGTTGTGCATGGGGTGTGTTTGGAACATTTTGTCACCAGCCGAGTCCAAAATTCAGCGATTCCCCATCTCAGCCCAGAAAGCAGGTAGAACAAGTTTTGTGGTGCCTTTCAGCTGCCTACCGGGGTAGTGTAAAAACTACCAACAGAACTCGTTTCTGGCACCTTCCCCGGTGGAGGTGTGCATGGGGTGTGTTTGGAACATTTTGTCACCAGCCGAGTCCAAAATTCAGCGATTCCCCATCTCAGCCCAGAAAGCAGGTAGAACAAGTTTTGTGGTGCCTTTCAGCTGCCTACCGGGGTAGTGTAAAAACTACCAACAGAACTCGTTTCTGGCACCTTCCCCGGTGGAGTTGTGCATGGGGTGTGTTTGGAACATTTTGTCACCAGCCGAGTCCAAAATTCAGCGATTCCCCATCTCAGCCCAGAAAGCAGGTAGAACAAGTTTTGTGGTGCCTTTCAGCTGCCTACCGGGGTAGTGTAAAAACTACCAACAGAACTCGTTTCTGGCACCTTCCCCGGTGGAGTTGTGCATGGGGTGTGTTTGGAACATTTTGTCACCAGCCGAGTCCAAAATTCAGCGATTCCCCATCTCAGCCCAGAAAGCAGGTAGAACAAGTTTTGTGGTGCCTTTCAGCTGCCTACCGGGGTAGTGTAAAAACTACCAACAGAACTCGTTTCTGGCACCTTCCCCGGTGGAGGTGTGCATGGGGTGTGTTTGGAACATTTTGTCACCAGCCGAGTCCAAAATTCAGCGATTCCCCATCTCAGCCCAGAAAGCAGGTAGAACCGGTTTTATGGTGCCTTTCAGCTGCCTACCGGGGTAGTGTAAAAACTACCAACAGAACTCGTTTCTGGCACCTTCCCCGGTGGAGTTGTGCATGGGGTGTGTTTGGAACATTTTGTCACCAGCCGAGTCCAAAATTCAGCGATTCCCCATCTCAGCCCAGAAAGCAGGTAGAACAAGTTTTGTGGTGCCTTTCAGCTGCCTACCGGGGTAGTGTAAAAACTACCAACAGAACTCGTTTCTGGCACCTTCCCCGGTGGAGGTGTGCATGGGGTGTGTTTGGAACATTTTGTCACCAGCCGAGTCCAAAATTCAGCGATTCCCCATCTCAGCCCAGAAAGCAGGTAGAACAAGTTTTGTGGTGCCTTTCAGCTGCCTACCGGGGTAGTGTAAAAACTACCAACAGAAATCGTTTCTGGCACCTTCCCCGGTGGAGTTGTGCATGGGGTGTGTTTGGAACATTTTGTCACCAGCCGAGTCCAAAATTCAGCGATTCCCCATCTCAGCCCAGAAAGCAGGTAGAACAAGTTTTGTGGTGCCTTTCAGCTGCCTACCGGGGTAGTGTAAAAACTACCAACAGAAATCGTTTCTGGCACCTTCCCCGGTGGAGGTGTGCATGGGGTGTGTTTGGAACATTTTGTCACCAGCCGAGTCCAAAATTCAGCGATTCCCCATCTCAGCCCAGAAAGCAGGTAGAACCGGTTTTATGGTGCCTTTCAGCTGCCTACCGGGGTAGTGTAAAAACTACCAACAGAACTCGTTTCTGGCACCTTCCCCGGTGGAGTTGTGCATGGGGTGTGTTTGGAACATTTTGTCACCAGCCGAGTCCAAAATTCAGCGATTCCCCATCTCAGCCCAGAAAGCAGGTAGAACAAGTTTTGTGGTGCCTTTCAGCTGCCTACCGGGGTAGTGTAAAAACTACCAACAGAAATCGTTTCTGGCACCTTCCCCGGTGGAGTTGTGCATGGGGTGTGTTTGGAACATTTTGTCACCAGCCGAGTCCAAAATTCAGCGATTCCCCATCTCAGCCCAGAAAGCAGGTAGAACAAGTTTTGTGGTGCCTTTCAGCTGCCTACCGGGGTAGTGTAAAAACTACCAACAGAACTCGTTTCTGGCACCTTCCCCGGTGGAGTTGTGCATGGGGTGTGTTTGGAACATTTTGTTACCAGCCGAGTCCAAAATTCAGCCGTTCCCCATCTCAGCCCAGAAAGCAGGTAGAACAAGTTTTGTGGTGCCTTTCAGCTGCCTACCGGGGTAGTGTAAAAACTACCAACAGAACTCGTTTCTGGCACCTTCCCCGGTGGAGGTGTGCATGGGGTGTGTTTGGAACATTTTGTCACCAGCCGAGTCCAAAATTCAGCGATTCCCCATCTCAGCCCAGAAAGCAGGTAGAACAAGTTTTGTGGTGCCTTTCAGCTGCCTACCGGGGTAGTGTAAAAACTACCAACAGAACTCGTTTCTGGCACCTTCCCCGGTGGAGTTGTGCATGGGGTGTGTTTGGAACATTTTGTCAGCAGCCGAGTCCAAAATTCAGCGATTCCCCATCTCAGCCCAGAAAGCAGGTAGAACAAGTTTTGTGGTGCCTTTCAGCTGCCTACCGGGGTAGTGTAAAAACTACCAACAGAAATCGTTTCTGGCACCTTCCCCGGTGGAGGTGTGCATGGGGTGTGTTTGGAACATTTTGTTACCAGCCGAGTCCAAAATTCAGCCGTTCCCCATCTCAGCCCAGAAAGCAGGTAGAACAAGTTTTGTGGTGCCTTTCTCTTGCCTACCGGGGTAGTGTAAAAACTACCAACAGAACTCGTTTCTGGCACCTTCCCCGGTGGAGGTGTGCATGGGGTGTGTTTGGAACATTTTGTCACCAGCCGAGTCCAAAATTCAGCGATTCCCCATCTCAGCCCAGAAAGCAGGTAGAACAAGTTTTGTGGTGCCTTTCAGCTGCCTACCGGGGTAGTGTAAAAACTACCAACAGAACTCCTTTCTGGCACCTTCCCCGGTGGAGTTGTGCATGGGGTGTGTTTGGAACATTTTGTCACCAGCCGAGTCCAAAATTCAGCGATTCCCCATCTCAGCCCAGAAAGCAGGTAGAACAAGTTTTGTGGTGCCTTTCAGCTGCCTACCGGGGTAGTGTAAAAACTACCAACAGAACTCGTTTCTGGCACCTTCCCCGGTGGAGGTGTGCATGGGGTGTGTTTGGAACATTTTGTCACCAGCCGAGTCCAAAATTCAGCGATTCCCCATCTCAGCCCAGAAAGCAGGTAGAACCGGTTTTATGGTGCCTTTCAGCTGCCTACCGGGGTAGTGTAAAAACTACCAACAGAACTCCTTTCTGGCACCTTCCCCGGTGGAGGTGTGCATGGGGTGTGTTTGGAACATTTTGTCACCAGCCGAGTCCAAAATTCAGCGATTCCCCATCTCAGCCCAGAAAGCAGGTAGAACAAGTTTTGTGGTGCCTTTCAGCTGCCTACCGGGGTAGTGTAAAAACTACCAACGGAACTCGTTTCTGGCACCTTCCCCGGTGGAGGTGTGCATGGGGTGTGTTTGGAACATTTTGTCAGCAGCCGAGTCCAAAATTCAGCGATTCCCCATCTCAGCCCAGAAAGCAGGTAGAACAAGTTTTGTGGTGCCTTTCAGCTGCCTACCGGGGTAGTGTAAAAACTACCAACAGAAATCGTTTCTGGCACCTTCCCCGGTGGAGTTGTGCATGGGGTGTGTTTGGAACATTTTGTCACCAGCCGAGTCCAAAATTCAGCGATTCCCCATCTCAGCCCAGAAAGCAGGTAGAACAAGTTTTGTGGTGCCTTTCAGCTGCCTACCGGGGTAGTGTAAAAACTACCAACAGAACTCCTTTCTGGCACCTTCCCCGGTGGAGGTGTGCATGGGGTGTGTTTGGAACATTTTGTCACCAGCCGAGTCCAAAATTCAGCGATACCCCATCTCAGCCCAGAAAGCAGGTAGAACAAGTTTTGTGGTGCCTTTCAGCTGCCTACCGGGGTAGTGTAAAAACTACCAACAGAACTCGTTTCTGGCACCTTCCCCGGTGGAGTTGTGCATGGGGTGTGTTTGGAACATTTTGTCACCAGCCGAGTCCAAAATTCAGCGATTCCCCATCTCAGCCCAGAAAGCAGGTAGAACAAGTTTTGTGGTGCCTTTCAGCTGCCTACCGGGGTAGTGTAAAAACTACCAACAGAACTCGTTTCTGGCACCTTCCCCGGTGGAGTTGTGCATGGGGTGTGTTTGGAACATTTTGTTACCAGCCGAGTCCAAAATTCAGCCGTTCCCCATCTCAGCCCAGAAAGCAGGTAGAACAAGTTTTGTGGTGCCTTTCTCTTGCCTACCGGGGTAGTGTAAAAACTACCAACAGAACTCGTTTCTGGCACCTTCCCCGGTGGAGGTGTGCATGGGGTGTGTTTGGAACATTTTGTCACCAGCCGAGTCCAAAATTCAGCGATTCCCCATCTCAGCCCAGAAAGCAGGTAGAACAAGTTTTGTGGTGCCTTTCAGCTGCCTACCGGGGTAGTGTAAAAACTACCAACAGAACTCCTTTCTGGCACCTTCCCCGGTGGAGTTGTGCATGGGGTGTGTTTGGAACATTTTGTCACCAGCCGAGTCCAAAATTCAGCGATTCCCCATCTCAGCCCAGAAAGCAGGTAGAACAAGTTTTGTGGTGCCTTTCTCTTGCCTACCGGGGTAGTGTAAAAACTACCAACAGAACTCGTTTCTGGCACCTTCCCCGGTGGAGGTGTGCATGGGGTGTGTTTGGAACATTTTGTCAGCAGCCGAGTCCAAAATTCAGCGATTCCCCATCTCAGCCCAGAAAGCAGGTAGAACAAGTTTTGTGGTGCCTTTCAGCTGCCTACCGGGGTAGTGTAAAAACTACCAACAGAACTCGTTTCTGGCACCTTCCCCGGTGGAGGTGTGCATGGGGTGTGTTTGGAACATTTTGTCACCAGCCGAGTCGAAAATTCAGCGATTCCCCATCTCAGCCCAGAAAGCAGGTAGAACAAGTTTTGTGGTGCCTTTCTCTTGCCTACCGGGGTAGTGTAAAAACTACCAACAGAACTCGTTTCTGGCACCTTCCCCGGTGGAGGTGTGCATGGGGTGTGTTTGGAACATTTTGTCAGCAGCCGAGTCCAAAATTCAGCGATTCCCCATCTCAGCCCAGAAAGCAGGTAGAACCGGTTTTATGGTGCCTTTCAGCTGCCTACCGGGGTAGTGTAAAAACTACCAACAGAACTCGTTTCTGGCACCTTCCCCGGTGGAGGTGTGCATGGGGTGTGTTTGGAACATTTTGTCACCAGCCGAGTCCAAAATTCAGCGATACCCCATCTCAGCCCAGAAAGCAGGTAGAACAAGTTTTGTGGTGCCTTTCAGCTGCCTACCGGGGTAGTGTAAAAACTACCAACAGAACTCGTTTCTGGCACCTTCCCCGGTGGAGTTGTGCATGGGGTGTGTTTGGAACATTTTGTCACCAGCCGAGTCCAAAATTCAGCGATTCCCCATCTCAGCCCAGAAAGCAGGTAGAACAAGTTTTGTGGTGCCTTTCAGCTGCCTACCGGGGTAGTGTAAAAACTACCAACAGAACTCGTTTCTGGCACCTTCCCCGGTGGAGTTGTGCATGGGGTGTGTTTGGAACATTTTGTTACCAGCCGAGTCCAAAATTCAGCCGTTCCCCATCTCAGCCCAGAAAGCAGGTACAACAAGTTTTGTGGTGCCTTTCTCTTGCCTACCGGGGTAGTGTAAAAACTACCAACAGAACTCGTTTCTGGCACCTTCCCCGGTGGAGGTGTGCATGGGGTGTGTTTGGAACATTTTGTCACCAGCCGAGTCCAAAATTCAGCGATTCCCCATCTCAGCCCAGAAAGCAGGTAGAACAAGTTTTGTGGTGCCTTTCAGCTGCCTACCGGGGTAGTGTAAAAACTACCAACAGAACTCGTTTCTGGCACCTTCCCCGGTGGAGTTGTGCATGGGGTGTGTTTGGAACATTTTGTCACCAGCCGAGTCCAAAATTCAGCGATTCCCCATCTCAGCCCAGAAAGCAGGTAGAACAAGTTTTGTGGTGCCTTTCTCTTGCCTACCGGGGTAGTGTAAAAACTACCAACAGAACTCGTTTCTGGCACCTTCCCCGGTGGAGGTGTGCATGGGGTGTGTTTGGAACATTTTGTCAGCAGCCGAGTCCAAAATTCAGCGATTCCCCATCTCAGCCCAGAAAGCAGGTAGAACAAGTTTTGTGGTGCCTTTCAGCTGCCTACCGGGGTAGTGTAAAAACTACCAACAGAACTCGTTTCTGGCACCTTCCCCGGTGGAGGTGTGCATGGGGTGTGTTTGGAACATTTTGTCACCAGCCGAGTCCAAAATTCAGCGATTCCCCATCTCAGCCCAGAAAGCAGGTAGAACAAGTTTTGTGGTGCCTTTCTCTTGCCTACCGGGGTAGTGTAAAAACTACCAACAGAACTCGTTTCTGGCACCTTCCCCGGTGGAGGTGTGCATGGGGTGTGTTTGGAACATTTTGTCAGCAGCCGAGTCCAAAATTCAGCGATTCCCCATCTCAGCCCAGAAAGCAGGTAGAACCGGTTTTATGGTGCCTTTCAGCTGCCTACCGGGGTAGTGTAAAAACTACCAACAGAACTCGTTTCTGGCACCTTCCCCGGTGGAGTTGTGCATGGGGTGTGTTTGGAACATTTTGTCACCAGCCGAGTCCAAAATTCAGCGATTCCCCATCTCAGCCCAGAAAGCAGGTAGAACAAGTTTTGTGGTGCCTTTCAGCTGCCTACCGGGGTAGTGTAAAAACTACCAACGGAACTCGTTTCGGGCACCTTCCCCGGTGGAGGTGTGCATGGGGTGTGTTTGGAACATTTTGTCACCAGCCGAGTCGAAAATTCAGCGATTCCCCATCTCAGCCCAGAAAGCAGGTAGAACAAGTTTTGTGGTGCCTTTCAGCTGCCTACCGGGGTAGTGTAAAAACTACCAACAGAACTCGTTTCTGGCACCTTCCCCGGTGGAGTTGTGCATGGGGTGTGTTTGGAACATTTTGTCACCAGCCGAGTCCAAAATTCAGCGATTCCCCATCTCAGCCCAGAAAGCAGGTAGAACAAGTTTTGTGGTGCCTTTCAGCTGCCTACCGGGGTAGTGTAAAAACTACCAACAGAACTCCTTTCTGGCACCTTCTCCGGTGGAGTTGTGCATGGGGTGTGTTTGGAACATTTTGTCAGCAGCCGAGTCCAAAATTCAGCGATTCCCCATCTCAGCCCAGAAAGCAGGTAGAACCGGTTTTATGGTGCCTTTCAGCTGCCTACCGGGGTAGTGTAAAAACTACCAACAGAACTCCTTTCTGGCACCTTCCCCGGTGGAGTTGTGCATGGGGTGTGTTTGGAACATTTTGTCAGCAGCCGAGTCCAAAATTCAGCGATTCCCCATCTCAGCCCAGAAAGCAGGTAGAACAAGTTTTGTGGTGCCTTTCAGCTGCCTACCGGGGTAGTGTAAAAACTACCAACGGAACTCGTTTCTGGCACCTTCCCCGGTGGAGTTGTGCATGGGGTGTATTTGGAACATTTTGTCACCAGCCGAGTCCAAAATTCAGCGATTCCCCATCTCAGCCCAGAAAGCAGGTAGAACAAGTTTTGTGGTGCCTTTCAGCTGCCTACCGGGGTAGTGTAAAAACTACCAACAGAACTCGTTTCTGGCACCTTCCCCGGTGGAGTTGTGCATGGGGTGTGTTTGGAACATTTTGTTACCAGCCGAGTCCAAAATTCAGCCGTTCCCCATCTCAGCCCAGAAAGCAGGTAGAACAAGTTTTGTGGTGCCTTTCTCTTGCCTACCGGGGTAGTGTAAAAACTACCAACAGAACTCGTTTCTGGCACCTTCCCCGGTGGAGGTGTGCATGGGGTGTGTTTGGAACATTTTGTCACCAGCCGAGTCCAAAATTCAGCGATTCCCCATCTCAGCCCAGAAAGCAGGTAGAACAAGTTTTGTGGTGCCTTTCAGCTGCCTACCGGGGTAGTGTAAAAACTACCAACAGAACTCCTTTCTGGCACCTTCCCCGGTGGAGTTGTGCATGGGGTGTGTTTGGAACATTTTGTCAGCAGCCGAGTCCAAAATTCAGCGATTCCCCATCTCAGCCCAGAAAGCAGGTAGAACAAGTTTTGTGGTGCCTTTCAGCTGCCTACCGGGGTAGTGTAAAAACTACCAACAGAAATCGTTTCTGGCACCTTCCCCGGTGGAGGTGTGCATGGGGTGTGTTTGGAACATTTTGTTACCAGCCGAGTCCAAAATTCAGCCGTTCCCCATCTCAGCCCAGAAAGCAGGTAGAACAAGTTTTGTGGTGCCTTTCTCTTGCCTACCGGGGTAGTGTAAAAACTACCAACAGAACTCGTTTCTGGCACCTTCCCCGGTGGAGGTGTGCATGGGGTGTGTTTGGAACATTTTGTCACCAGCCGAGTCCAAAATTCAGCGATTCCCCATCTCAGCCCAGAAAGCAGGTAGAACAAGTTTTGTGGTGCCTTTCAGCTGCCTACCGGGGGTAGTGTAAAAACTACCAACAGAACTCCTTTCTGGCACCTTCCCCGGTGGAGTTGTGCATGGGGTGTGTTTGGAACATTTTGTCACCAGCCGAGTCCAAAATTCAGCGATTCCCCATCTCAGCCCAGAAAGCAGGTAGAACAAGTTTTGTGGTGCCTTTCAGCTGCCTACCGGGGTAGTGTAAAAACTACCAACAGAACTCGTTTCTGGCACCTTCCCCGGTGGAGGTGTGCATGGGGTGTGTTTGGAACATTTTGTCACCAGCCGAGTCCAAAATTCAGCGATTCCCCATCTCAGCCCAGAAAGCAGGTAGAACCGGTTTTTATGGTGCCTTTCAGCTGCCTACCGGGGGTAGTGTAAAAACTACCAACAGAACTCCTTTCTGGCACCTTCCCCGGTGGAGGTGTGCATGGGGTGTGTTTGGAACATTTTGTCACCAGCCGAGTCCAAAATTCAGCGATTCCCCATCTCAGCCCAGAAAGCAGGTAGAACAAGTTTTGTGGTGCCTTTCAGCTGCCTACCGGGGTAGTGTAAAAACTACCAACGGAACTCGTTTCTGGCACCTTCCCCGGTGGAGGTGTGCATGGGGTGTGTTTGGAACATTTTGTCAGCAGCCGAGTCCAAAATTCAGCGATTCCCCATCTCAGCCCAGAAAGCAGGTAGAACAAGTTTTGTGGTGCCTTTCAGCTGCCTACCGGGGTAGTGTAAAAACTACCAACAGAAATCGTTTCTGGCACCTTCCCCGGTGGAGTTGTGCATGGGGTGTGTTTGGAACATTTTGTCACCAGCCGAGTCCAAAATTCAGCGATTCCCCATCTCAGCCCAGAAAGCAGGTAGAACAAGTTTTGTGGTGCCTTTCAGCTGCCTACCGGGGTAGTGTAAAAACTACCAACAGAACTCGTTTCTGGCACCTTCCCCGGTGGAGGTGTGCATGGGGTGTGTTTGGAACATTTTGTCACCAGCCGAGTCCAAAATTCAGCGATACCCCATCTCAGCCCAGAAAGCAGGTAGAACAAGTTTTGTGGTGCCTTTCAGCTGCCTACCGGGGTAGTGTAAAAACTACCAACAGAACTCGTTTCTGGCACCTTCCCCGGTGGAGTTGTGCATGGGGTGTGTTTGGAACATTTTGTCACCAGCCGAGTCCAAAATTCAGCGATTCCCCATCTCAGCCCAGAAAGCAGGTAGAACAAGTTTTGTGGTGCCTTTCAGCTGCCTACCGGGGTAGTGTAAAAACTACCAACAGAACTCGTTTCTGGCACCTTCCCCGGTGGAGTTGTGCATGGGGTGTGTTTGGAACATTTTGTTACCAGCCGAGTCCAAAATTCAGCCGTTCCCCATCTCAGCCCAGAAAGCAGGTAGAACAAGTTTTGTGGTGCCTTTCTCTTGCCTACCGGGGTAGTGTAAAAACTACCAACAGAACTCGTTTCTGGCACCTTCCCCGGTGGAGGTGTGCATGGGGTGTGTTTGGAACATTTTGTCACCAGCCGAGTCCAAAATTCAGCGATTCCCCATCTCAGCCCAGAAAGCAGGTAGAACAAGTTTTGTGGTGCCTTTCAGCTGCCTACCGGGGTAGTGTAAAAACTACCAACAGAACTCGTTTCTGGCACCTTCCCCGGTGGAGTTGTGCATGGGGTGTGTTTGGAACATTTTGTCACCAGCCGAGTCCAAAATTCAGCGATTCCCCATCTCAGCCCAGAAAGCAGGTAGAACAAGTTTTGTGGTGCCTTTCTCTTGCCTACCGGGGTAGTGTAAAAACTACCAACAGAACTCGTTTCTGGCACCTTCCCCGGTGGAGGTGTGCATGGGGTGTGTTTGGAACATTTTGTCAGCAGCCGAGTCCAAAATTCAGCGATTCCCCATCTCAGCCCAGAAAGCAGGTAGAACAAGTTTTGTGGTGCCTTTCAGCTGCCTACCGGGGTAGTGTAAAAACTACCAACAGAACTCGTTTCTGGCACCTTCCCCGGTGGAGGTGTGCATGGGGTGTGTTTGGAACATTTTGTCACCAGCCGAGTCCAAAATTCAGCGATTCCCCATCTCAGCCCAGAAAGCAGGTAGAACAAGTTTTGTGGTGCCTTTCTCTTGCCTACCGGGGTAGTGTAAAAACTACCAACAGAACTCGTTTCTGGCACCTTCCCCGGTGGAGGTGTGCATGGGGTGTGTTTGGAACATTTTGTCAGCAGCCGAGTCCAAAATTCAGCGATTCCCCATCTCAGCCCAGAAAGCAGGTAGAACCGGTTTTATGGTGCCTTTCAGCTGCCTACCGGGGTAGTGTAAAAACTACCAACAGAACTCGTTTCTGGCACCTTCCCCGGTGGAGTTGTGCATGGGGTGTGTTTGGAACATTTTGTCACCAGCCGAGTCCAAAATTCAGCGATTCCCCATCTCAGCCCAGAAAGCAGGTAGAACAAGTTTTGTGGTGCCTTTCAGCTGCCTACCGGGGTAGTGTAAAAACTACCAACAGAACTCGTTTCTGGCACCTTCCCCGGTGGAGTTGTGCATGGGGTGTGTTTGGAACATTTTGTTACCAGCCGAGTCCAAAATTCAGCCTTTCCCTATCTCAGCCCAGAAAGCAGGTAGAACAAGTTTTGTGGTGCCTTTCTCTTGCCTACCGGGGTAGTGTAAAAACTACCAACAGAACTCGTTTCTGGCACCTTCCCCGGTGGAGGTGTGCATGGGGTGTGTTTGGAACATTTTGTCACCAGCCGAGTCCAAAATTCAGCGATTCCCCATCTCAGCCCAGAAAGCAGGTAGAACAAGTTTTGTGGTGCCTTTCAGCTGCCTACCGGGGTACTGTAAAAACTACCAACAGAACTCGTTTCTGGCACCTTCCCCGGTGGAGTTGTGCATGGGGTGTGTTTGGAACATTTTGTCACCAGCCGAGTCGAAAATTCAGCGATTCCCCATCTCAGCCCAGAAAGCAGGTAGAACAAGTTTTGTGGTGCCTTTCAGCTGCCTACCGGGGTAGTGTAAAAACTACCAACAGAACTCGTTTCTGGCACCTTCCCCGGTGGAGGTGTGCATGGGGTGTGTTTGGAACATTTTGTCACCAGCCGAGTCCAAAACTCAGCGATTCCCCATCTCAGCCCAGAAAGCAGGTAGAACAAGTTTTGTGGTGCCTTTCAGCTGCCTACCGGGGTAGTGTAAAAACTACCAACAGAACTCGTTTCTGGCACCTTCCCCGGTGGAGTTGTGCATGGGGTGTGTTTGGAACATTTTGTCACCAGCCGAGTCCAAAATTCAGCGATTCCCCATCTCAGCCCAGAAAGCAGGTAGAACAAGTTTTGTGGTGCCTTTCAGCTGCCTACCGGGGTAGTGTAAAAACTACCAACAGAACTCCTTTCTGGCACCTTCTCCGGTGGAGTTGTGCATGGGGTGTGTTTGGAACATTTTGTCACCAGCCGACTCCAAAATTCAGCGATTCCCCATCTCAGCCCAGAAAGCAGGTAGAACAAGTTTTGTGGTGCCTTTCAGCTGCCTACCGGGGTAGTGTAAAAACTACCAACAGAAATCGTTTCTGGCACCTTCCCCGGTGGAGGTGTGCATGGGGTGTGTTTGGAACATTTTGTCACCAGCCGAGTCCAAAATTCAGCGATTCCCCATCTCAGCCCAGAAAGCAGGTAGAACAAGTTTTGTGGTGCCTTTCAGCTGCCTACCGGGGTAGTGTAAAAACTACCAACAGAACTCGTTTCTGGCACCTTCCCCGGTGGAGGTGTGCATGGGGTGTGTTTGGAACATTTTGTCACCAGCCGAGTCCAAAATTCAGCGATTCCCCATCTCAGCCCAGAAAGCAGGTAGAACCGGTTTTATGGTGCCTTTCAGCTGCCTACCGGGGTAGTGTAAAAACTACCAACAGAACTCCTTTCTGGCACCTTCCCCGGTGGAGGTGTGCATGGGGTGTGTTTGGAACATTTTGTCACCAGCCGAGTCCAAAATTCAGCGATTCCCCATCTCAGCCCAGAAAGCAGGTACAACAAGTTTTGTGGTGCCTTTCAGCTGCCTACCGGGGGTAGTGTAAAAACTACCAACAGAACTCCTTTCTGGCACCTTCCCCGGTGGAGGTGTGCATGGGGTGTGTTTGGAACATTTTGTCAGCAGCCGAGTCCAAAATTCAGCGATTCCCCATCTCAGCCCAGAAAGCAGGTAGAACAAGTTTTGTGGTGCCTTTCAGCTGCCTCCCGGGGTAGTGTAAAAACTACCAACAGAAATCGTTTCTGGCACCTTCCCCGGTGGAGTTGTGCATGGGGTGTGTTTGGAACATTTTGTCACCAGCCGAGTCCAAAATTCAGCGATTCCCCATCTCAGCCCAGAAAGCAGGTAGAACAAGTTTTGTGGTGCCTTTCAGCTGCCTACCGGGGTAGTGTAAAAACTACCAACAGAACTCGTTTCTGGCACCTTCCCCGGTGGAGGTGTGCATGGGGTGTGTTTGGAACATTTTGTCACCAGCCGAGTCCAAAATTCAGCGATACCCCATCTCAGCCCAGAAAGCAGGTAGAACAAGTTTTGTGGTGCCTTTCAGCTGCCTACCGGGGTAGTGTAAAAACTACCAACAGAACTCGTTTCTGGCACCTTCCCCGGTGGAGTTGTGCATGGGGTGTGTTTGGAACATTTTGTCACCAGCCGAGTCCAAAATTCAGCGATTCCCCATCTCAGCCCAGAAAGCAGGTAGAACAAGTTTTGTGGTGCCTTTCAGCTGCCTACCGGGGTAGTGTAAAAACTACCAACAGAACTCGTTTCTGGCACCTTCCCCGGTGGAGTTGTGCATGGGGTGTGTTTGGAACATTTTGTTACCAGCCGAGTCCAAAATTCAGCCGTTCCCCATCTCAGCCCAGAAAGCAGGTACAACAAGTTTTGTGGTGCCTTTCTCTTGCCTACCGGGGTAGTGTAAAAACTACCAACAGAACTCCTTTCTGGCACCTTCCCCGGTGGAGGTGTGCATGGGGTGTGTTTGGAACATTTTGTCACCAGCCGAGTCCAAAATTCAGCGATTCCCCATCTCAGCCCAGAAAGCAGGTAGAACAAGTTTTGTGGTGCCTTTCAGCTGCCTACCGGGGTAGTGTAAAAACTACCAACAGAACTCGTTTCTGGCACCTTCCCCGGTGGAGTTGTGCATGGGGTGTGTTTGGAACATTTTGTCACCAGCCGAGTCCAAAATTCAGCGATTCCCCATCTCAGCCCAGAAAGCAGGTAGAACAAGTTTTGTGGTGCCTTTCTCTTGCCTACCGGGGTAGTGTAAAAACTACCAACAGAACTCGTTTCTGGCACCTTCCCCGGTGGAGGTGTGCATGGGGTGTGTTTGGAACATTTTGTCAGCAGCCGAGTCCAAAATTCAGCGATTCCCCATCTCAGCCCAGAAAGCAGGTAGAACAAGTTTTGTGGTGCCTTTCAGCTGCCTACCGGGGTAGTGTAAAAACTACCAACAGAACTCGTTTCTGGCACCTTCCCCGGTGGAGGTGTGCATGGGGTGTGTTTGGAACATTTTGTCACCAGCCGAGTCCAAAATTCAGCGATTCCCCATCTCAGCCCAGAAAGCAGGTAGAACAAGTTTTGTGGTGCCTTTCTCTTGCCTACCGGGGTAGTGTAAAAACTACCAACAGAACTCGTTTCTGGCACCTTCCCCGGTGGAGGTGTGCATGGGGTGTGTTTGGAACATTTTGTCAGCAGCCGAGTCCAAAATTCAGCGATTCCCCATCTCAGCCCAGAAAGCAGGTAGAACCGGTTTTATGGTGCCTTTCAGCTGCCTACCGGGGTAGTGTAAAAACTACCAACAGAACTCGTTTCTGGCACCTTCCCCGGTGGAGTTGTGCATGGGGTGTGTTTGGAACATTTTGTCACCAGCCGAGTCCAAAATTCAGCGATTCCCCATCTCAGCCCAGAAAGCAGGTAGAACAAGTTTTGTGGTGCCTTTCAGCTGCCTACCGGGGTAGTGTAAAAACTACCAACAGAACTCGTTTCTGGCACCTTCCCCGGTGGAGTTGTGCATGGGGTGTGTTTGGAACATTTTGTTACCAGCCGAGTCCAAAATTCAGCCTTTCCCCATCTCAGCCCAGAAAGCAGGTAGAACAAGTTTTGTGGTGCCTTTCTCTTGCCTACCGGGGTAGTGTAAAAACTACCAACAGAACTCGTTTCTGGCACCTTCCCCGGTGGAGGTGTGCATGGGGTGTGTTTGGAACATTTTGTCACCAGCCGAGTCCAAAATTCAGCGATTCCCCATCTCAGCCCAGAAAGCAGGTAGAACAAGTTTTGTGGTGCCTTTCAGCTGCCTACCGGGGTACTGTAAAAACTACCAACAGAACTCGTTTCTGGCACCTTCCCCGGTGGAGTTGTGCATGGGGTGTGTTTGGAACATTTTGTCACCAGCCGAGTCGAAAATTCAGCGATTCCCCATCTCAGCCCAGAAAGCAGGTAGAACAAGTTTTGTGGTGCCTTTCAGCTGCCTACCGGGGTAGTGTAAAAACTACCAACAGAACTCCTTTCTGGCACCTTCCCCGGTGGAGGTGTGCATGGGGTGTGTTTGGAACATTTTGTCACCAGCCGAGTCCAAAACTCAGCTGTTCCCCATCTCAGCCCAGAAAGCAGGTAGAACAAGTTTTGTGGTGCCTTTCAGCTGCCTACCGGGGTAGTGTAAAAACTACCAACAGAACTCGTTTCTGGCACCTTCCCCGGTGGAGTTGTGCATGGGGTGTGTTTGGAACATTTTGTCACCAGCCGAGTCCAAAATTCAGCGATTCCCCATCTCAGCCCAGAAAGCAGGTAGAACAAGTTTTGTGGTGCCTTTCAGCTGCCTACCGGGGTAGTGTAAAAACTACCAACAGAACTCCTTTCTGGCACCTTCTCCGGTGGAGTTGTGCATGGGGTGTGTTTGGAACATTTTGTCACCAGCCGAGTCCAAAATTCAGCGATTCCCCATCTCAGCCCAGAAAGCAGGTAGAACAAGTTTTGTGGTGCCTTTCAGCTGCCTACCGGGGTAGTGTAAAAACTACCAACAGAAATCGTTTCTGGCACCTTCCCCGGTGGAGGTGTGCATGGGGTGTGTTTGGAACATTTTGTCACCAGCCGAGTCCAAAATTCAGCGATTCCCCATCTCAGCCCAGAAAGCAGGTAGAACCGGTTTTATGGTGCCTTTCAGCTGCCTACCGGGGTAGTGTAAAAACTACCAACAGAACTCCTTTCTGGCACCTTCCCCGGTGGAGGTGTGCATGGGGTGTGTTTGGAACATTTTGTCACCAGCCGAGTCCAAAATTCAGCGATTCCCCATCTCAGCCCAGAAAGCAGGTAGAACAAGTTTTGTGGTGCCTTTCAGCTGCCTACCGGGGTAGTGTAAAAACTACCAACGGAACTCGTTTCTGGCACCTTCCCCGGTGGAGTTGTGCATGGGGTGTGTTTGGAACATTTTGTCACCAGCCGAGTCCAAAATTCAGCGATTCCCCATCTCAGCCCAGAAAGCAGGTAGAACAAGTTTTGTGGTGCCTTTCAGCTGCCTACCGGGGTAGTGTAAAAACTACCAACAGAACTCGTTTCTGGCACCTTCCCCGGTGGAGTTGTGCATGGGGTGTGTTTGGAACATTTTGTTACCAGCCGAGTCCAAAATTCAGCCGTTCCCCATCTCAGCCCAGAAAGCAGGTAGAACAAGTTTTGTGGTGCCTTTCTCTTGCCTACCGGGGTAGTGTAAAAACTACCAACAGAACTCGTTTCTGGCACCTTCCCCGGTGGAGGTGTGCATGGGGTGTGTTTGGAACATTTTGTCACCAGCCGAGTCCAAAATTCAGCGATTCCCCATCTCAGCCCAGAAAGCAGGTAGAACAAGTTTTGTGGTGCCTTTCAGCTGCCTACCGGGGTAGTGTAAAAACTACCAACAGAACTCCTTTCTGGCACCTTCCCCGGTGGAGGTGTGCATGGGGTGTGTTTGGAACATTTTGTCACCAGCCGAGTCCAAAATTCAGCGATTCCCCATCTCAGCCCAGAAAGCAGGTAGAACAAGTTTTGTGGTGCCTTTCAGCTGCCTACCGGGGTAGTGTAAAAACTACCAACAGAACTCCTTTCTGGCACCTTCCCCGGTGGAGGTGTGCATGGGGTGTGTTTGGAACATTTTGTCACCAGCCGAGTCCAAAATTCAGCGATTCCCCATCTCAGCCCAGAAAGCAGGTAGAACAAGTTTTGTGGTGCCTTTCAGCTGCCTACCGGGGTAGTGTAAAAACTACCAACAGAACTCGTTTCTGGCACCTTCCCCGGTGGAGGTGTGCATGGGGTGTGTTTGGAACATTTTGTCACCAGCCGAGTCCAAAATTCAGCGATTCCCCATCTCAGCCCAGAAAGCAGGTAGAACCGGTTTTATGGTGCCTTTCAGCTGCCTACCGGGGTAGTGTAAAAACTACCAACAGAACTCCTTTCTGGCACCTTCCCCGGTGGAGGTGTGCATGGGGTGTGTTTGGAACATTTTGTCACCAGCCGAGTCCAAAATTCAGCGATTCCCCATCTCAGCCCAGAAAGCAGGTAGAACAAGTTTTGTGGTGCCTTTCAGCTGCCTACCGGGGTAGTGTAAAAACTACCAACAGAACTCGTTTCTGGCACCTTCCCCGGTGGAGGTGTGCATGGGGTGTGTTTGGAACATTTTGTCAGCAGCCGAGTCCAAAATTCAGCGATTCCCCATCTCAGCCCAGAAAGCAGGTAGAACAAGTTTTGTGGTGCCTTTCAGCTGCCTACCGGGGTAGTGTAAAAACTACCAACGGAACTCGTTTCTGGCACCTTCCCCGGTGGAGGTGTGCATGGGGTGTGTTTGGAACATTTTGTCACCAGCCGAGTCCAAAATTCAGCGATTCCCCATCTCAGCCCAGAAAGCAGGTAGAACAAGTTTTGTGGTGCCTTTCAGCTGCCTACCGGGGTAGTGTAAAAACTACCAACAGAACTCGTTTCTGGCACCTTCCCCGGTGGAGGTGTGCATGGGGTGTGTTTGGAACATTTTGTCACCAGCCGAGTCCAAAATTCAGCGATTCCCCATCTCAGCCCAGAAAGCAGGTACAACAAGTTTTGTGGTGCCTTTCAGCTGCCTACCGGGGTAGTGTAAAAACTACCAACAGAAATCGTTTCTGGCACCTTCCCCGGTGGAGGTGTGCATGGGGTGTGTTTGGAACATTTTGTCAGCAGCCGAGTCCAAAATTCAGCGATTCCCCATCTCAGCCCAGAAAGCAGGTAGAACCGGTTTTATGGTGCCTTTCAGCTGCCTACCGGGGTAGTGTAAAAACTACCAACAGAACTCGTTTCTGGCACCTTCCCCGGTGGAGGTGTGCATGGGGTGTGTTTGGAACATTTTGTCAGCAGCCGAGTCCAAAATTCAGCGATTCCCCATCTCAGCCCAGAAAGCAGGTAGAACAAGTTTTGTGGTGCCTTTCAGCTGCCTACCGGGGTAGTGTAAAAACTACCAACAGAACTCGTTTCTGGCACCTTCCCCGGTGGAGTTGTGCATGGGGTGTGTTTGGAACATTTTGTCACCAGCCGAGTCCAAAATTCAGCGATTACCCATCTCAGCCCAGAAAGCAGGTAGAACAAGTTTTGTGGTGCCTTTCAGCTGCCTACCGGGGTAGTGTAAAAACTACCAACAGAACTCGTTTCTGGCACCTTCCCCGGTGGAGTTGTGCATGGGGTGTGTTTGGAACATTTTGTCACCAGCCGAGTCCAAAATTCAGCGATTCCCCATCTCAGCCCAGAAAGCAGGTAGAACAAGTTTTGTGGTGCCTTTCAGCTGCCTACCGGGGTAGTGTAAAAACTACCAACAGAACTCGTTTCTGGCACCTTCCCCGGTGGAGGTGTGCATGGGGTGTGTTTGGAACATTTTGTCACCAGCCGAGTCGAAAATTCAGCGATTCCCCATCTCAGCCCAGAAAGCAGGTAGAACAAGTTTTGTGGTGCCTTTCAGCTGCCTACCGGGGTAGTGTAAAAACTACCAACGGAACTCGTTTCTGGCACCTTCCCCGGTGGAGTTGTGCATGGGGTGTGTTTGGAACATTTTGTCACCAGCCGAGTCCAAAATTCAGCGATTCCCCATCTCAGCCCAGAAAGCAGGTAGAGCAAGTTTTGTGGTGCCTTTCAGCTGCCTACCGGGGTAGTGTAAAAACTACCAACAGAACTCCTTTCTGGCACCTTCCCCGGTGGAGGTGTGTATGGGGTGTGTTTGGAACATTTTGTCACCAGCCGAGTCCAAAACTCAGCTGTTCCCCATCTCAGCCCAGAAAGCAGGTAGAACAAGTTTTGTGGTGCCTTTCAGCTGCCTACCGGGGTAGTGTAAAAACTACCAACAGAACTCGTTTCTGGCACCTTCCCCGGTGGAGGTGTGCATGGGGTGTGTTTGGAACATTTTGTCACCAGCCGAGTCCAAAATTCAGCGATTCCCCATCTCAGCCCAGAAAGCAGGTAGAACAAGTTTTGTGGTGCCTTTCTCTTGCCTACCGGGGTAGTGTAAAAACTACCAACAGAACTCGTTTCTGGCACCTTCCCCGGTGGAGTTGTGCATGGGGTGTGTTTGGAACATTTTGTCACCAGCCGAGTCCAAAATTCAGCGATTCCCCATCTCAGCCCAGAAAGCAGGTAGAACAAGTTTTGTGGTGCCTTTCAGCTGCCTACCGGGGTAGTGTAAAAACTACCAACAGAACTCCTTTCTGGCACCTTCCCCGGTGGAGGTGTGCATGGGGTGTGTTTGGAACATTTTGTCACCAGCCGAGTCCAAAATTCAGCGATTCCCCATCTCAGCCCAGAAAGCAGGTAGAACAAGTTTTGTGGTGCCTTTCAGCTGCCTACCGGGGTAGTGTAAAAACTACCAACAGAACTCCTTTCTGGCACCTTCCCCGGTGGAGGTGTGCATGGGGTGTGTTTGGAACATTTTGTCAGCAGCCGAGTCCAAAATTCAGCGATTCCCCATCTCAGCCCAGAAAGCAGGTAGAACAAGTTTTGTGGTGCCTTTCAGCTGCCTACCGGGGTAGTGTAAAAACTACCAACAGAACTCGTTTCTGGCACCTTCCCCGGTGGAGGTGTGCATGGGGTGTGTTTGGAACATTTTGTCACCAGCCGAGTCCAAAATTCAGCGATTCCCCATCTCAGCCCAGAAAGCAGGTAGAACCGGTTTTATGGTGCCTTTCAGCTGCCTACCGGGGTAGTGTAAAAACTACCAACAGAACTCCTTTCGGCACCTTCCCCGGTGGAGGTGTGCATGGGGTGTGTTTGGAACATTTTGTCACCAGCCGAGTCCAAAATTCAGCGATTCCCCATCTCAGCCCAGAAAGCAGGTAGAACAAGTTTTGTGGTGCCTTTCAGCTGCCTACCGGGGTAGTGTAAAAACTACCAACAGAACTCGTTTCTGGCACCTTCCCCGGTGGAGGTGTGCATGGGGTGTGTTTGGAACATTTTGTCAGCAGCCAAGTCCAAAATTCAGCGATTCCCCATCTCAGCCCAGAAAGCAGGTAGAACAAGTTTTGTGGTGCCTTTCAGCTGCCTACCGGGGTAGTGTAAAAACTACCAACAGAACTCCTTTCTGGCACCTTCCCCGGTGGAGGTGTGCATGGGGTGTGTTTGGAACATTTTGTCACCAGCCGAGTCCAAAACTCAGCTGTTCCCCATCTCAGCCCAGAAAGCAGGTAGAACAAGTTTTGTGGTGCCTTTCAGCTGCCTACCGGGGTAGTGTAAAAACTACCAACAGAACTCGTTTCTGGCACCTTCCCCGGTGGAGTTGTGCATGGGGTGTGTTTGGAACATTTTGTCAGCAGCCGAGTCCAAAATTCAGCGATTCCCCATCTCAGCCCAGAAAGCAGGTAGAACAAGTTTTGTGGTGCCTTTCAGCTGCCTACCGGGGTAGTGTAAAAACTACCAACAGAACTCGTTTCTGGCACCTTCCCCGGTGGAGTTGTGCATGGGGTGTGTTTGGAACATTTTGTCACCAGCCGAGTCCAAAATTCAGCGATTCCCCATCTCAGCCCAGAAAGCAGGTAGAACAAGTTTTGTGGTGCCTTTCAGCTGCCTACCGGGGTAGTGTAAAAACTACCAACAGAACTCCTTTCTGGCACCTTCCCCGGTGGAGTTGTGCATGGGGTGTGTTTGGAACATTTTGTCACCAGCCGAGTCCAAAATTCAGCGATTCCCCATCTCAGCCCAGAAAGCAGGTAGAACAAGTTTTGTGGTGCCTTTCAGCTGCCTACCGGGGTAGTGTAAAAACTACCAACAGAACTCCTTTCTGGCACCTTCCCCGGTGGAGGTGTGCATGGGGTGTGTTTGGAACATTTTGTCACCAGCCGAGTCCAAAATTCAGCGATTCCCCATCTCAGCCCAGAAAGCAGGTAGAACAAGTTTTGTGGTGCCTTTCAGCTGCCTACCGGGGTAGTGTAAAAACTACCAACGGAACTCGTTTCTGGCACCTTCCCCGGTGGAGTTGTGCATGGGGTGTGTTTGGAACATTTTGTCACCAGCCGAGTCCAAAATTCAGCGATTCCCCATCTCAGCCCAGAAAGCAGGTAGAACAAGTTTTGTGGTGCCTTTCAGCTGCCTACCGGGGTAGTGTAAAAACTACCAACAGAACTCGTTTCTGGCACCTTCCCCGGTGGAGTTGTGCATGGGGTGTGTTTGGAACATTTTGTTACCAGCCGAGTCCAAAATTCAGCCGTTCCCCATCTCAGCCCAGAAAGCAGGTAGAACAAGTTTTGTGGTGCCTTTCTCTTGCCTACCGGGGTAGTGTAAAAACTACCAACAGAACTCGTTTCTGGCACCTTCCCCGGTGGAGGTGTGCATGGGGTGTGTTTGGAACATTTTGTCACCAGCCGAGTCCAAAATTCAGCGATTCCCCATCTCAGCCCAGAAAGCAGGTAGAACAAGTTTTGTGGTGCCTTTCAGCTGCCTACCGGGGTAGTGTAAAAACTACCAACAGAACTCCTTTCTGGCACCTTCCCCGGTGGAGGTGTGCATGGGGTGTGTTTGGAACATTTTGTCACCAGCCGAGTCCAAAATTCAGCGATTCCCCATCTCAGCCCAGAAAGCAGGTAGAACAAGTTTTGTGGTGCCTTTCAGCTGCCTACCGGGGTAGTGTAAAAACTACCAACAGAACTCGTTTCTGGCACCTTCCCCGGTGGAGGTGTGCATGGGGTGTGTTTGGAACATTTTGTCAGCAGCCGAGTCCAAAATTCAGCGATTCCCCATCTCAGCCCAGAAAGCAGGTAGAACAAGTTTTGTGGTGCCTTTCAGCTGCCTACCGGGGTAGTGTAAAAACTACCAACAGAACTCGTTTCTGGCACCTTCCCCGGTGGAGGTGTGCATGGGGTGTGTTTGGAACATTTTGTCACCAGCCGAGTCCAAAATTCAGCGATTCCCCATCTCAGCCCAGAAAGCAGGTAGAACAAGTTTTGTGGTGCCTTTCAGCTGCCTACCGGGGTAGTGTAAAAACTACCAACAGAACTCCTTTCTGGCACCTTCCCCGGTGGAGGTGTGCATGGGGTGTGTTTGGAACATTTTGTCACCAGCCGAGTCCAAAATTCAGCGATTCCCCATCTCAGCCCAGAAAGCAGGTAGAACAAGTTTTGTGGTGCCTTTCAGCTGCCTACCGGGTAGTGTAAAAACTACCAACAGAACTCGTTTCTGGCACCTTCCCCGGTGGAGGTGTGCATGGGGTGTGTTTGGAACATTTTGTCAGCAGCCGAGTCCAAAATTCAGCGATTCCCCATCTCAGCCCAGAAAGCAGGTAGAACAAGTTTTGTGGTGCCTTTCAGCTGCCTACCGGGGTAGTGTAAAAACTACCAACAGAACTCGTTTCTGGCACCTTCCCCGGTGGAGTTGTGCATGGGGTGTGTTTGGAACATTTTGTCACCAGCCGAGTCCAAAATTCAGCGATTCCCCATCTCAGCCCAGAAAGCAGGTAGAACAAGTTTTGTGGTGCCTTTCAGCTGCCTACCGGGGTAGTGTAAAAACTACCAACAGAACTCGTTTCTGGCACCTTCCCCGGTGGAGTTGTGCATGGGGTGTGTTTGGAACATTTTGTCACCAGCCGAGTCCAAAATTCAGCGATTCCCCATCTCAGCCCAGAAAGCAGGTAGAACAAGTTTTGTGGTGCCTTTCAGCTGCCTACCGGGGTAGTGTAAAAACTACCAACAGAACTCCTTTCTGGCACCTTCCCCGGTGGAGTTGTGCATGGGGTGTGTTTGGAACATTTTGTCACCAGCCGACTCCAAAATTCAGCGATTCCCCATCTCAGCCCAGAAAGCAGGTAGAACAAGTTTTGTAGTGCCTTTCAGCTGCCTACCGGGGTAGTGTAAAAACTACCAACAGAAATCGTTTCTGGCACCTTCCCCGGTGGAGGTGTGCATGGGGTGTGTTTGGAACATTTTGTCACCAGCCGAGTCCAAAATTCAGCGATTCCCCATCTCAGCCCAGAAAGCAGGTAGAACCGGTTTTATGGTGCCTTTCAGCTGCCTACCGGGGTAGTGTAAAAACTACCAACAGAACTCCTTTCTGGCACCTTCCCCGGTGGAGGTGTGCATGGGGTGTGTTTGGAACATTTTGTCAGCAGCCGAGTCCAAAATTCAGCGATTCCCCATCTCAGCCCAGAAAGCAGGTAGAACAAGTTTTGTGGTGCCTTTCAGCTGCCTACCGGGGTAGTGTAAAAACTACCAACAGAACTCGTTTCTGGCACCTTCCCCGGTCGAGTTGTGCATGGGGTGTGTTTGGAACATTTTGTCAGCAGCCGAGTCCAAAACTCAGCTGTTCCCCATCTCAGCCCAGAAAGCAGGTAGAACAAGTTTTGTGGTGCCTTTCAGCTGCCTACCGGGGTAGTGTAAAAACTACCAACAGAACTCCTTTCTGGCACCTTCCCCGGTGGAGTTGTGCATGGGGTGTGTTTGGAACATTTTGTCACCAGCCGAGTCCAAAATTCAGCCGTTCCCCATCTCAGCCCAGAAAGCAGGTAGAACAAGTTTTGTGGTGCCTTTCTCTTGCCTACCGGGGTAGTGTAAAAACTACCAACAGAACTCGTTTCTGGCACCTTCCCCGGTGGAGGTGTGCATGGGGTGTGTTTGGAACATTTTGTCAGCAGCCGAGTCCAAAATTCAGCGATTCCCCATCTCAGCCCAGAAAGCAGGTAGAACAAGTTTTGTGGTGCCTTTCAGCTGCCTACCGGGGTAGTGTAAAAACTACCAACAGAACTCCTTTCTGGCACCTTCCCCGGTGGAGGTGTGCATGGGGTGTGTTTGGAACATTTTGTCAGCAGCCGAGTCCAAAATTCAGCGATTCCCCATCTCAGCCCAGAAAGCAGGTAGAACAAGTTTTGTGGTGCCTTTCAGCTGCCTACCGGGGTAGTGTAAAAACTACCAACAGAACTCCTTTCTGGCACCTTCCCCGGTGGAGGTGTGCATGGGGTGTGTTTGGAACATTTTGTCACCAGCCGAGTCCAAAATTCAGCGATTCCCCATCTCAGCCCAGAAAGCAGGTAGAACAAGTTTTGTGGTGCCTTTCAGCTGCCTACCGGGGTAGTGTAAAAACTACCAACAGAACTCCTTTCTGGCACCTTCCCCGGTGGAGGTGTGCATGGGGTGTGTTTGGAACATTTTGTCACCAGCCGAGTCCAAAATTCAGCGATTCCCCATCTCAGCCCAGAAAGCAGGTAGAACCGGTTTTATGGTGCCTTTCAGCTGCCTACCGGGGTAGTGTAAAAACTACCAACAGAACTCCTTTCTGGCACCTTCCCCGGTGGAGGTGTGCATGGGGTGTGTTTGGAACATTTTGTCACCAGCCGAGTCCAAAATTCAGCGATTCCCCATCTCAGCCCAGAAAGCAGGTAGAACAAGTTTTGTGGTGCCTTTCAGCTGCCTACCGGGGTAGTGTAAAAACTACCAACAGAACTCGTTTCTGGCACCTTCCCCGGTGGAGGTGTGCATGGGGTGTGTTTGGAACATTTTGTCAGCAGCCGAGTCCAAAATTCAGCGATTCCCCATCTCAGCCCAGAAAGCAGGTAGAACAAGTTTTGTGGTGCCTTTCAGCTGCCTACCGGGGTAGTGTGAAAACTACCAACAGAACTCCTTTCTGGCACCTTCCCCGGTGGAGGTGTGCATGGGGTGTGTTTGGAACATTTTGTCACCAGCCGAGTCCAAAACTCAGCTGTTCCCCATCTCAGCCCAGAAAGCAGGTAGAACAAGTTTTGTGGTGCCTTTCAGCTGCCTACCGGGGTAGTGTAAAAACTACCAACAGAACTCCTTTCTGGCACCTTCCCCGGTGGAGTTGTGCATGGGGTGTGTTTGGAACATTTTGTCACCAGCCGAGTCCAAAATTCAGCGATTCCCCATCTCAGCCCAGAAAGCAGGTAGAACAAGTTTTGTGGTGCCTTTCAGCTGCCTACCGGGGTAGTGTAAAAACTACCAACAGAACTCGTTTCTGGCACCTTCCCCGGTGGAGTTGTGCATGGGGTGTGTTTGGAACATTTTGTCACCAGCCGAGTCCAAAATTCAGCGATTCCCCATCTCAGCCCAGAAAGCAGGTAGAACAAGTTTTGTGGTGCCTTTCAGCTGCCTACTGGGGTAGTGTAAAAACTACCAACAGAACTCGTTTCTGGCACCTTCCCCGGTGGAGTTGTGCATGGGGTGTGTTTGGAACATTTTGTCACCAGCCGAGTCCAAAATTCAGCGATTCCCCATCTCAGCCCAGAAAGCAGGTAGAACAAGTTTTGTGGTGCCTTTCAGCTGCCTACCGGGGTAGTGTAAAAACTACCAACAGAACTCGTTTCTGGCACCTTCCCCGGTGGAGTTGTGCATGGGGTGTGTTTGGAACATTTTGTCACCAGCCGAGTCCAAAATTCAGCGATTCCCCATCTCAGCCCAGAAAGCAGGTAGAACAAGTTTTGTGGTGCCTTTCAGCTGCCTACCGGGGTAGTGTAAAAACTACCAACAGAAATCGTTTCTGGCACCTTCCCCGGTGGAGGTGTGCATGGGGTGTGTTTGGAACATTTTGTCACCAGCCGAGTCCAAAATTCAGCGATTCCCCATCTCAGCCCAGAAAGCAGGTAGAACCGGTTTTATGGTGCCTTTCAGCTGCCTACCGGGGTAGTGTAAAAACTACCAACAGAACTCGTTTCTGGCACCTTCCCCGGTGGAGGTGTGCATGGGGTGTGTTTGGAACATTTTGTCACCAGCCGAGTCCAAAATTCAGCGATTCCCCATCTCAGCCCAGAAAGCAGGTAGAACAAGTTTTGTGGTGCCTTTCAGCTGCCTACCGGGGTAGTGTAAAAACTACCAACGGAACTCGTTTCTGGCACCTTCCCCGGTGGAGTTGTGCATGGGGTGTGTTTGGAACATTTTGTCACCAGCCGAGTCCAAAATTCAGCGATTCCCCATCTCAGCCCAGAAAGCAGGTAGAACAAGTTTTGTGGTGCCTTTCAGCTGCCTACCGGGGTAGTGTAAAAACTACCAACAGAACTCGTTTCTGGCACCTTCCCCGGTGGAGTTGTGCATGGGGTGTGTTTGGAACATTTTGTTACCAGCCGAGTCCAAAATTCAGCCGTTCCCCATCTCAGCCCAGAAAGCAGGTAGAACAAGTTTTGTGGTGCCTTTCTCTTGCCTACCGGGGTAGTGTAAAAACTACCAACAGAACTCGTTTCTGGCACCTTCCCCGGTGGAGGTGTGCATGGGGTGTGTTTGGAACATTTTGTCACCAGCCGAGTCCAAAATTCAGCGATTCCCCATCTCAGCCCAGAAAGCAGGTAGAACAAGTTTTGTGGTGCCTTTCAGCTGCCTACCGGGGTAGTGTAAAAACTACCAACAGAACTCCTTTCTGGCACCTTCCCCGGTGGAGGTGTGCATGGGGTGTGTTTGGAACATTTTGTCACCAGCCGAGTCCAAAATTCAGCGATTCCCCATCTCAGCCCAGAAAGCAGGTAGAACAAGTTTTGTGGTGCCTTTCAGCTGCCTACCGGGGTAGTGTAAAAACTACCAACAGAACTCCTTTCTGGCACCTTCCCCGGTGGAGGTGTGCATGGGGTGTGTTTGGAACATTTTGTCAGCAGCCGAGTCCAAAATTCAGCGATTCCCCATCTCAGCCCAGAAAGCAGGTAGAACAAGTTTTGTGGTGCCTTTCAGCTGCCTACCGGGGTAGTGTAAAAACTACCAACAGAACTCGTTTCTGGCACCTTCCCCGGTGGAGGTGTGCATGGGGTGTGTTTGGAACATTTTGTCACCAGCCGAGTCCAAAATTCAGCGATTCCCCATCTCAGCCCAGAAAGCAGGTAGAACCGGTTTTATGGTGCCTTTCAGCTGCCTACCGGGGTAGTGTAAAAACTACCAACAGAACTCGTTTCTGGCACCTTCCCCGGTGGAGGTGTGCATGGGGTGTGTTTGGAACATTTTGTCACCAGCCGAGTCCAAAATTCAGCGATTCCCCATCTCAGCCCAGAAAGCAGGTAGAACAAGTTTTGTGGTGCCTTTCAGCTGCCTACCGGGGTAGTGTAAAAACTACCAACAGAACTCGTTTCTGGCACCTTCCCCGGTGGAGGTGTGCATGGGGTGTGTTTGGAACATTTTGTCAGCAGCCGAGTCCAAAATTCAGCGATTCCCCATCTCAGCCCAGAAAGCAGGTAGAACAAGTTTTGTGGTGCCTTTCAGCTGCCTACCGGGGTAGTGTAAAAACTACCAACAGAACTCGTTTCTGGCACCTTCCCCGGTGGAGTTGTGCATGGGGTGTGTTTGGAACATTTTGTCACCAGCCGAGTCCAAAATTCAGCGATTCCCCATCTCAGCCCAGAAAGCAGGTAGAACAAGTTTTGTGGTGCCTTTCAGCTGCCTACCGGGGTAGTGTAAAAACTACCAACAGAACTCGTTTCTGGCACCTTCCCCGGTGGAGGTGTGCATGGGGTGTGTTTGGAACATTTTGTCAGCAGCCGAGTCCAAAATTCAGCGATTCCCCATCTCAGCCCAGAAAGCAGGTAGAACAAGTTTTGTGGTGCCTTTCAGCTGCCTACCGGGGTAGTGTGAAAACTACCAACAGAACTCCTTTCTGGCACCTTCCCCGGTGGAGTTGTGCATGGGGTGTGTTTGGAACATTTTGTCACCAGCCGAGTCCAAAACTCAGCTGTTCCCCATCTCAGCCCAGAAAGCAGGTAGAACAAGTTTTGTGGTGCCTTTCAGCTGCCTACCGGGGTAGTGTAAAAACTACCAACAGAACTCCTTTCTGGCACCTTCCCCGGTGGAGTTGTGCATGGGGTGTGTTTGGAACATTTTGTCACCAGCCGAGTCCAAAATTCAGCGATTCCCCATCTCAGCCCAGAAAGCAGGTAGAACAAGTTTTGTGGTGCCTTTCAGCTGCCTACCGGGGTAGTGTAAAAACTACCAACAGAACTCGTTTCTGGCACCTTCCCCGGTGGAGTTGTGCATGGGGTGTGTTTGGAACATTTTGTCACCAGCCGAGTCCAAAATTCAGCGATTCCCCATCTCAGCCCAGAAAGCAGGTAGAACAAGTTTTGTGGTGCCTTTCAGCTGCCTACCGGGGTAGTGTAAAAACTACCAACAGAACTCGTTTCTGGCACCTTCCCCGGTGGAGTTGTGCATGGGGTGTGTTTGGAACATTTTGTCACCAGCCGAGTCCAAAATTCAGCGATTCCCCATCTCAGCCCAGAAAGCAGGTAGAACAAGTTTTGTGGTGCCTTTCAGCTGCCTACCGGGGTAGTGTAAAAACTACCAACAGAAATCGTTTCTGGCACCTTCCCCGGTGGAGGTGTGCATGGGGTGTGTTTGGAACATTTTGTCACCAGCCGAGTCCAAAATTCAGCGATTCCCCATCTCAGCCCAGAAAGCAGGTAGAACCGGTTTTATGGTGCCTTTCAGCTGCCTACCGGGGTAGTGTAAAAACTACCAACAGAACTCCTTTCTGGCACCTTCCCCGGTGGAGGTGTGCATGGGGTGTGTTTGGAACATTTTGTCACCAGCCGAGTCCAAAATTCAGCGATTCCCCATCTCAGCCCAGAAAGCAGGTAGAACAAGTTTTGTGGTGCCTTTCAGCTGCCTACCGGGGTAGTGTAAAAACTACCAACGGAACTCGTTTCTGGCACCTTCCCCGGTGGAGTTGTGCATGGGGTGTGTTTGGAACATTTTGTCACCAGCCGAGTCCAAAATTCAGCGATTCCCCATCTCAGCCCAGAAAGCAGGTAGAACAAGTTTTGTGGTGCCTTTCAGCTGCCTACCGGGGTAGTGTAAAAACTACCAACAGAACTCGTTTCTGGCACCTTCCCCGGTGGAGTTGTGCATGGGGTGTGTTTGGAACATTTTGTTACCAGCCGAGTCCAAAATTCAGCCGTTCCCCATCTCAGCCCAGAAAGCAGGTAGAACAAGTTTTGTGGTGCCTTTCTCTTGCCTACCGGGGTGGTGTAAAAACTACCAACAGAACTCGTTTCTGGCACCTTCCCCGGTGGAGGTGTGCATGGGGTGTGTTTGGAACATTTTGTCACCAGCCGAGTCCAAAATTCAGCGATTCCCCATCTCAGCCCAGAAAGCAGGTAGAACAAGTTTTGTGGTGCCTTTCAGCTGCCTACCGGGGTAGTGTAAAAACTACCAACAGAACTCCTTTCTGGCACCTTCCCCGGTGGAGGTGTGCATGGGGTGTGTTTGGAACATTTTGTCACCAGCCGAGTCCAAAATTCAGCGATTCCCCATCTCAGCCCAGAAAGCAGGTAGAACAAGTTTTGTGGTGCCTTTCAGCTGCCTACCGGGGTAGTGTAAAAACTACCAACAGAACTCCTTTCTGGCACCTTCCCCGGTGGAGGTGTGCATGGGGTGTGTTTGGAACATTTTGTCAGCAGCCGAGTCCAAAATTCAGCGATTCCCCATCTCAGCCCAGAAAGCAGGTAGAACAAGTTTTGTGGTGCCTTTCAGCTGCCTACCGGGGTAGTGTAAAAACTACCAACAGAACTCGTTTCTGGCACCTTCCCCGGTGGAGGTGTGCATGGGGTGTGTTTGGAACATTTTGTCACCAGCCGAGTCCAAAATTCAGCGATTCCCCATCTCAGCCCAGAAAGCAGGTAGAACCGGTTTTATGGTGCCTTTCAGCTGCCTACCGGGGTAGTGTAAAAACTACCAACAGAACTCGTTTCTGGCACCTTCCCCGGTGGAGGTGTGCATGGGGTGTGTTTGGAACATTTTGTCACCAGCCGAGTCCAAAATTCAGCGATTCCCCATCTCAGCCCAGAAAGCAGGTAGAACAAGTTTTGTGGTGCCTTTCAGCTGCCTACCGGGGTAGTGTAAAAACTACCAACAGAACTCGTTTCTGGCACCTTCCCCGGTGGAGGTGTGCATGGGGTGTGTTTGGAACATTTTGTCACCAGCCGAGTCCAAAATTCAGCGATTCCCCATCTCAGCCCAGAAAGCAGGTAGAACAAGTTTTGTGGTGCCTTTCAGCTGCCTACCGGGGTAGTGTAAAAACTACCAACAGAACTCCTTTCTGGCACCTTCCCCGGTGGAGTTGTGCATGGGGTGTGTTTGGAACATTTTGTCACCAGCCGAGTCCAAAATTCAGCGATTCCCCATCTCAGCCCAGAAAGCAGGTAGAACAAGTTTTGTGGTGCCTTTCAGCTGCCTACCGGGGTAGTGTAAAAACTACCAACAGAACTCGTTTCTGGCACCTTCCCCGGTGGAGGTGTGCATGGGGTGTGTTTGGAACATTTTGTCACCAGCCGAGTCCAAAATTCAGCGATTCCCCATCTCAGCCCAGAAAGCAGGTAGAACAAGTTTTGTGGTGCCTTTCAGCTGCCTACCGGGGTAGTGTAAAAACTACCAACAGAACTCGTTTCTGGCACCTTCCCCGGTGGAGTTGTGCATGGGGTGTGTTTGGAACATTTTGTCACCAGCCGAGTCCAAAATTCAGCGATTCCCCATCTCAGCCCAGAAAGCAGGTAGAACAAGTTTTGTGGTGCCTTTCAGCTGCCTACCGGGGTAGTGTAAAAACTACCAACAGAACTCGTTTCTGGCACCTTCCCCGGTGGAGGTGTGCATGGGGTGTGTTTGGAACATTTTGTCACCAGCCGAGTCCAAAATTCAGCGATTCCCCATCTCAGCCCAGAAAGCAGGTAGAACAAGTTTTGTGGTGCCTTTCAGCTGCCTACCGGGGTAGTGTAAAAACTACCAACAGAACTCCTTTCTGGCACCTTCCCCGGTGGAGTTGTGCATGGGGTGTGTTTGGAACATTTTGTCACCAGCCGAGTCCAAAATTCAGCGATTCCCCATCTCAGCCCAGAAAGCAGGTAGAACAAGTTTTGTGGTGCCTTTCAGCTGCCTACCGGGGTAGTGTAAAAACTACCAACAGAACTCGTTTCTGGCACCTTCCCCGGTGGAGTTGTGCATGGGGTGTGTTTGGAACATTTTGTTACCAGCCGAGTCCAAAATTCAGCGATTCCCCATCTCAGCCCAGAAAGCAGGTAGAACAAGTTTTGTGGTGCCTTTCAGCTGCCTACCGGGGTAGTGTAAAAACTACCAACAGAACTCGTTTCTGGCACCTTCCCCGGTGGAGGTGTGCATGGGGTGTGTTTGGAACATTTTGTCAGCAGCCGAGTCCAAAATTCAGCGATTCCCCATCTCAGCCCAGAAAGCAGGTAGAACCGGTTTTATGGTGCCTTTCAGCTGCCTACCGGGGTAGTGTAAAAACTACCAACAGAACTCGTTTCTGGCACCTTCCCCGGTGGAGTTGTGCATGGGGTGTGTTTGGAACATTTTGTCACCAGCCGAGTCCAAAATTCAGCGATTCCCCATCTCAGCCCAGAAAGCAGGTAGAACAAGTTTTGTGGTGCCTTTCAGCTGCCTACCGGGGTAGTGTAAAAACTACCAACAGAACTCGTTTCTGGCACCTTCCCCGGTGGAGTTGTGCATGGGGTGTGTTTGGAACATTTTGTCACCAGCCGAGTCCAAAATTCAGCGATTCCCCATCTCAGCCCAGAAAGCAGGTAGAACAAGTTTTGTGGTGCCTTTCTCTTGCCTACCGGGGTAGTGTAAAAACTACCAACAGAACTCGTTTCTGGCACCTTCCCCGGTGGAGGTGTGCATGGGGTGTGTTTGGAACATTTTGTCACCAGCCGAGTCCAAAATTCAGCGATTCCCCATCTCAGCCCAGAAAGCAGGTAGAACAAGTTTTGTGGTGCCTTTCAGCTGCCTACCGGGGTAGTGTAAAAACTACCAACAGAACTCGTTTCTGGCACCTTCCCCGGTGGAGTTGTGCATGGGGTGTGTTTGGAACATTTTGTCACCAGCCGAGTCCAAAATTCAGCCGTTCCCCATCTCAGCCCAGAAAGCAGGTAGAACAAGTTTTGTGGTGCCTTTCAGCTGCCTACCGGGGTAGTGTAAAAACTACCAACAGAACTCGTTTCTGGCACCTTCCCCGGTGGAGGTGTGCATGGGGTGTGTTTGGAACATTTTGTCACCAGCCGAGTCCAAAATTCAGCGATTCCCCATCTCAGCCCAGAAAGCAGGTAGAACCGGTTTTATGGTGCCTTTCAGCTGCCTACCGGGGTAGTGTAAAAACTACCAACAGAACTCGTTTCTGGCACCTTCCCCGGTGGAGTTGTGCATGGGGTGTGTTTGGAACATTTTGTCACCAGCCGAGTCCAAAATTCAGCGATTCCCCATCTCAGCCCAGAAAGCAGGTAGAACAAGTTTTGTGGTGCCTTTCAGCTGCCTACCGGGGTAGTGTAAAAACTACCAACAGAACTCGTTTCTGGCACCTTCCCCGGTGGAGTTGTGCATGGGGTGTGTTTGGAACATTTTGTCACCAGCCGAGTCCAAAATTCAGCGATTCCCCATCTCAGCCCAGAAAGCAGGTAGAACAAGTTTTGTGGTGCCTTTCTCTTGCCTACCGGGGTAGTGTAAAAACTACCAAGAGAACTCGTTTCTGGCACCTTCCCCGGTGGAGGTGTGCATGGGGTGTGTTTGGAACATTTTGTCACCAGCCGAGTCCAAAATTCAGCGATTCCCCATCTCAGCCCAGAAAGCAGGTACAACAAGTTTTGTGGTGCCTTTCAGCTGCCTACCGGGGTAGTGTAAAAACTACCAACAGAACTCCTTTCTGGCACCTTCCCCGGTGGAGTTGTGCATGGGGTGTGTTTGGAACATTTTGTCACCAGCCGAGTCGAAAATTCAGCGATTCCCCATCTCAGCCCAGAAAGCAGGTAGAACAAGTTTTGTGGTGCCTTTCAGCTGCCTACCGGGGTAGTGTAAAAACTACCAACAGAACTCGTTTCTGGCACCTTCCCCGGTGGAGTTGTGCATGGGGTGTGTTTGGAACATTTTGTCACCAGCCGAGTCCAAAATTCAGCGATTCCCCATCTCAGCCCAGAAAGCAGGTAGAACAAGTTTTGTGGTGCCTTTCAGCTGCCTACCGGGGTAGTGTAAAAACTACCAACAGAACTCCTTTCTGGCACCTTCCCCGGTGGAGGTGTGCATGGGGTGTGTTTGGAACATTTTGTCACCAGCCGAGTCCAAAACTCAGCTGTTCCCCATCTCAGCCCAGAAAGCAGGTAGAACAAGTTTTGTGGTGCCTTTCAGCTGCCTACCGGGGTAGTGTAAAAACTACCAACAGAACTCGTTTCTGGCACCTTCCCCGGTGGAGTTGTGCATGGGGTGTGTTTGGAACATTTTGTCACCAGCCGAGTCCAAAATTCAGCGATTCCCCATCTCAGCCCAGAAAGCAGGTAGAACAAGTTTTGTGGTGCCTTTCAGCTGCCTACCGGGGTAGTGTAAAAACTACCAACAGAACTCCTTTCTGGCACCTTCCCCGGTGGAGGTGTGCATGGGGTGTGTTTGGAACTTTTTGTCACCAGCCGAGTCCAAAACTCAGCTGTTCCCCATCTCAGCCCAGAGAGCAGGTAGAACAAGTTTTGTGGTGCCTTTCAGCTGCCTACCGGGGTAGTGTAAAAACTACCAACAGAACTCGTTTCTGGCACCTTCCCCGGTGGAGTTGTGCATGGGGTGTGTTTGGAACATTTTGTCACCAGCCGAGTCCAAAATTCAGCGATTCCCCATCTCAGCCCAGAAAGCAGGTAGAACAAGTTTTGTGGTACCTTTCAGCTGCCTACCGGGGTAGTGTAAAAACTACCAACAGAACTCGTTTCTGGCACCTTCCCCGGTGGAGTTGTGCATGGGGTGTGTTTGGAACATTTTGTCACCAGCCGAGTCCAAAATTCAGCGATTCCCCATCTCAGCCCAGAAAGCAGGTAGAACAAGTTTTGTGGTGCCTTTCAGCTGCCTACCGGGGTAGTGTAAAAACTACCAACAGAACTCGTTTCTGGCACCTTCCCCGGTGGAGTTGTGCATGGGGTGTGTTTGGAACATTTTGTTACCAGCCGAGTCCAAAATTCAGCCGTTCCCCATCTCAGCCCAGAAAGCAGGTACAACAAGTTTTGTGGTGCCTTTCTCTTGCCTACCGGGGTAGTGTAAAAACTACCAACAGAACTCCTTTCTGGCACCTTCCCCGGTGGAGTTGTGCATGGGGTGTGTTTGGAACATTTTGTCACCAGCCGAGTCCAAAATTCAGCGATTCCCCATCTCAGCCCAGAAAGCAGGTAGAACAAGTTTTGTGGTGCCTTTCAGCTGCCTACCGGGGTAGTGTAAAAACTACCAACAGAACTCGTTTCTGGCACCTTCCCCGGTGGAGGTGTGCATGGGGTGTGTTTGGAACATTTTGTCACCAGCCGAGTCCAAAATTCAGCGATTCCCCATCTCAGCCCAGAAAGCAGGTAGAACCGGTTTTATGGTGCCTTTCAGCTGCCTACCGGGGTAGTGTAAAAACTACCAACAGAACTCGTTTCTGGCACCTTCCCCGGTGGAGTTGTGCATGGGGTGTGTTTGGAACATTTTGTCACCAGCCGAGTCCAAAATTCAGCGATTCCCCATCTCAGCCCAGAAAGCAGGTACAACAAGTTTTGTGGTGCCTTTCAGCTGCCTACCGGGGTAGTGTAAAAACTACCAACAGAACTCGTTTCTGGCACCTTCCCCGGTGGAGGTGTGCATGGGGTGTGTTTGGAACATTTTGTCACCAGCCGAGTCCAAAATTCAGCGATTCCCCATCTCAGCCCAGAAAGCAGGTAGAACAAGTTTTGTGGTGCCTTTCAGCTGCCTACCGGGGTAGTGTAAAAACTACCAACAGAAATCGTTTCTGGCACCTTCCCCGGTGGAGTTGTGCATGGGGTGTGTTTGGAACATTTTGTCACCAGCCGAGTCCAAAATTCAGCGATTCCCCATCTCAGCCCAGAAAGCAGGTAGAACAAGTTTTGTGGTGCCTTTCAGCTGCCTACCGGGGTAGTGTAAAAACTACCAACAGAACTCGTTTCTGGCACCTTCCCCGGTGGAGGTGTGCATGGGGTGTGTTTGGAACATTTTGTCACCAGCCGAGTCCAAAATTCAGCGATTCCCCATCTCAGCCCAGAAAGCAGGTAGAACAAGTTTTGTGGTGCCTTTCAGCTGCCTACCGGGGTATTGTAAAAAGTACCAACAGAACTCGTTTCTGGCACCTTCCCCGGTGGAGTTGTGCATGGGGTGTGTTTGGAACATTTTGTTACCAGCCGAGTCCAAAATTCAGCGATTCCCCATCTCAGCCCAGAAAGCAGGTAGAACAAGTTTTGTGGTGCCTTTCAGCTGCCTACCGGGGTAGTGTAAAAACTACCAACGGAACTCGTTTCTGGCACCTTCCCCGGTGGAGTTGTGCATGGGGTGTGTTTGGAACATTTTGTCACCAGCCGAGTCCAAAATTCAGCGATTCCCCATCTCAGCCCAGAAAGCAGGTACAACAAGTTTTGTGGTGCCTTTCAGCTGCCTACCGGGGTAGTGTAAAAACTACCAACAGAACTCGTTTCTGGCACCTTCCCCGGTGGAGTTGTGCATGGGGTGTGTTTGGAACATTTTGTCACCAGCCGAGTCCAAAATTCAGCGATTCCCCATCTCAGCCCAGAAAGCAGGTAGAACAAGTTTTGTGGTGCCTTTCAGCTGCCTACCGGGGTAGTGTAAAAACTACCAACAGAACTCGTTTCTGGCACCTTCCCCGGTCGAGTTGTGCATGGGGTGTGTTTGGAACATTTTGTCACCAGCCGAGTCCAAAATTCAGCGATTCCCCATCTCAGCCCAGAAAGCAGGTAGAACAAGTTTTGTGGTGCCTTTCAGCTGCCTACCGGGGTAGTGTAAAAACTACCAACAGAACTCGTTTCTGGCACCTTCCCCGGTGGAGGTGTGCATGGGGTGTGTTTGGAACATTTTGTCACCAGCCGAGTCCAAAATTCAGCGATTCCCCATCTCAGCCCAGAAAGCAGGTAGAACAAGTTTTGTGGTGCCTTTCTCTTGCCTACCGGGGTAGTGTAAAAACTACCAACAGAACTCGTTTCTGGCACCTTCCCCGGTGGAGGTGTGCATGGGGTGTGTTTGGAACATTTTGTCACCAGCCGAGTCCAAAATTCAGCGATTCCCCATCTCAGCCCAGAAAGCAGGTAGAACAAGTTTTGTGGTGCCTTTCAGCTGCCTACCGGGGTAGTGTAAAAACTACCAACAGAACTCGTTTCTGGCACCTTCCCCGGTGGAGGTGTGCATGGGGTGTGTTTGGAACATTTTGTCACCAGCCGAGTCCAAAATTCAGCGATTCCCCATCTCAGCCCAGAAAGCAGGTAGAACCGGTTTTATGGTGCCTTTCAGCTGCCTACCGGGGTAGTGTAAAAACTACCAACAGAACTCCTTTCTGGCACCTTCCCCGGTGGAGCTGTGCATGGGGTGTGTTTGGAACATTTTGTCACCAGCCGAGTCCAAAATTCAGCGATTCCCCATCTCAGCCCAGAAAGCAGGTAGAACAAGTTTTGTGGTGCCTTTCAGCTGCCTACCGGGGTAGTGTAAAAACTACCAACAGAACTCGTTTCTGGCACCTTCCCCGGTGGAGGTGTGCATGGGGTGTGTTTGGAACATTTTGTCACCAGCCGAGTCCAAAATTCAGCGATTCCCCATCTCAGCCCAGAAAGCAGGTAGAACAAGTTTTGTGGTGCCTTTCAGCTGCCTACCGGGGTAGTGTAAAAACTACCAAAAGAACTCCTTTCTGGCACCTTCCCCGGTGGAGTTGTGCATGGGGTGTGTTTGGAACATTTTGTCAGCAGCCGAGTCCAAAATTCAGCGATTCCCCATCTCAGCCCAGAAAGCAGGTAGAACAAGTTTTGTGGTGCCTTTCAGCTGCCTACCGGGGTAGTGTAAAAACTACCAACAGAACTCCTTTCTGGCACCTTCCCCGGTGGAGGTGTGCATGGGGTGTGTTTGGAACATTTTGTCAGCAGCCGAGTCCAAAATTCAGCGATTCCCCATCTCAGCCCAGAAAGCAGGTAGAACAAGTTTTGTGGTGCCTTTCAGCTGCCTACCGGGGTAGTGTAAAAACTACCAACAGAAATCGTTTCTGGCACCTTCCCCGGTGGAGTTGTGCATGGGGTGTGTTTGGAACATTTTGTCACCAGCCGAGTCCAAAATTCAGCGATTCCCCATCTCAGCCCAGAAAGCAGGTAGAACAAGTTTTGTGGTGCCTTTCAGCTGCCTACCGGGGTAGTGTAAAAACTACCAACAGAACTCGTTTCTGGCACCTTCCCCGGTGGAGGTGTGCATGGGGTGTGTTTGGAACATTTTGTCACCAGCCGAGTCCAAAATTCAGCGATTCCCCATCTCAGCCCAGAAAGCAGGTAGAACAAGTTTTGTGGTGCCTTTCAGCTGCCTACCGGGGTATTGTAAAAACTACCAACAGAACTCGTTTCTGGCACCTTCCCCGGTGGAGTTGTGCATGGGGTGTGTTTGGAACATTTTGTTACCAGCCGAGTCCAAAATTCAGCCGTTCCCCATCTCAGCCCAGAAAGCAGGTAGAACAAGTTTTGTGGTGCCTTTCTCTTGCCTACCGGGGTAGTGTAAAAACTACCAACAGAACTCGTTTCTGGCACCTTCCCCGGTGGAGGTGTGCATGGGGTGTGTTTGGAACATTTTGTCACCAGCCGAGTCCAAAATTCAGCGATTCCCCATCTCAGCCCAGAAAGCAGGTACAACAAGTTTTGTGGTGCCTTTCAGCTGCCTACCGGGGTAGTGTAAAAACTACCAACAGAACTCGTTTCTGGCACCTTCCCCGGTGGAGGTGTGCATGGGGTGTGTTTGGAACATTTTGTCACCAGCCGAGTCCAAAATTCAGCGATTCCCCATCTCAGCCCAGAAAGCAGGTAGAACCGGTTTTATGGTGCCTTTCAGCTGCCTACCGGGGTAGTGTAAAAACTACCAACAGAACTCCTTTCTGGCACCTTCCCCGGTGGAGCTGTGCATGGGGTGTGTTTGGAACATTTTGTCACCAGCCGAGTCCAAAATTCAGCGATTCCCCATCTCAGCCCAGAAAGCAGGTAGAACAAGTTTTGTGGTGCCTTTCAGCTGCCTACCGGGGTAGTGTAAAAACTACCAACAGAACTCGTTTCTGGCACCTTCCCCGGTGGAGGTGTGCATGGGGTGTGTTTGGAACATTTTGTCACCAGCCCAGTCCAAAATTCAGCGATTCCCCATCTCAGCCCAGAAAGCAGGTAGAACAAGTTTTGTGGTGCCTTTCAGCTGCCTACCGGGGTAGTGTAAAAACTACCAAAAGAACTCCTTTCTGGCACCTTCCCCGGTGGAGTTGTGCATGGGGTGTGTTTGGAACATTTTGTCAGCAGCCGAGTCCAAAATTCAGCGATTCCCCATCTCAGCCCAGAAAGCAGGTAGAACAAGTTTTGTGGTGCCTTTCAGCTGCCTACCGGGGTAGTGTAAAAACTACCAACAGAACTCGTTTCTGGCACCTTCCCCGGTGGAGGTGTGCATGGGGTGTGTTTGGAACATTTTGTCACCAGCCGAGTCCAAAATTCAGCGATTCCCCATCTCAGCCCAGAAAGCAGGTAGAACAAGTTTTGTGGTGCCTTTCAGCTGCCTACCGGGGTAGTGTAAAAACTACCAACAGAACTCGTTTCTGGCACCTTCCCCGGTGGAGGTGTGCATGGGGTGTGTTTGGAACATTTTGTCACCAGCCGAGTCCAAAATTCAGCGATTCCCCATCTCAGCCCAGAAAGCAGGTACAACAAGTTTTGTGGTGCCTTTCAGCTGCCTACCGGGGTAGTGTAAAAACTACCAACAGAACTCGTTTCTGGCACCTTCCCCGGTGGAGTTGTGCATGGGGTGTGTTTGGAACATTTTGTCACCAGCCGAGTCCAAAATTCAGCGATTCCCCATCTCAGCCCAGAAAGCAGGTAGAACAAGTTTTGTGGTGCCTTTCAGCTGCCTACCGGGGTAGTGTAAAAACTACCAACAGAACTCGTTTCTGGCACCTTCCCCGGTGGAGGTGTGCATGGGGTGTGTTTGGAACATTTTGTCACCAGCCGAGTCCAAAATTCAGCGATTCCCCATCTCAGCCCAGAAAGCAGGTAGAACAAGTTTTGTGGTGCCTTTCAGCTGCCTACCGGGGTATTGTAAAAACTACCAACAGAACTCGTTTCTGGCACCTTCCCCGGTGGAGTTGTGCATGGGGTGTGTTTGGAACATTTTGTTACCAGCCGAGTCCAAAATTCAGCCGTTCCCCATCTCAGCCCAGAAAGCAGGTAGAACAAGTTTTGTGGTGCCTTTCTCTTGCCTACCGGGGTAGTGTAAAAACTACCAACAGAACTCGTTTCTGGCACCTTCCCCGGTGGAGGTGTGCATGGGGTGTGTTTGGAACATTTTGTCACCAGCCGAGTCCAAAATTCAGCGATTCCCCATCTCAGCCCAGAAAGCAGGTACAACAAGTTTTGTGGTGCCTTTCAGCTGCCTACCGGGGTAGTGTAAAAACTACCAACAGAACTCGTTTCTGGCACCTTCCCCGGTGGAGGTGTGCATGGGGTGTGTTTGGAACATTTTGTCACCAGCCGAGTCCAAAATTCAGCGATTCCCCATCTCAGCCCAGAAAGCAGGTAGAACCGGTTTTATGGTGCCTTTCAGCTGCCTACCGGGGTAGTGTAAAAACTACCAACAGAACTCCTTTCTGGCACCTTCCCCGGTGGAGGTGTGCATGGGGTGTGTTTGGAACATTTTGTCACCAGCCGAGTCCAAAATTCAGCGATTCCCCATCTCAGCCCAGAAAGCAGGTAGAACAAGTTTTGTGGTGCCTTTCAGCTGCCTACCGGGGGTAGTGTAAAAACTACCAACAGAACTCGTTTCTGGCACCTTCCCCGGTGGAGGTGTGCATGGGGTGTGTTTGGAACATTTTGTCACCAGCCGAGTCCAAAATTCAGCGATTCCCCATCTCAGCCCAGAAAGCAGGTAGAACAAGTTTTGTGGTGCCTTTCAGCTGCCTACCGGGGTAGTGTAAAAACTACCAAAAGAACTCCTTTCTGGCACCTTCCCCGGTGGAGTTGTGCATGGGGTGTGTTTGGAACATTTTGTCAGCAGCCGAGTCCAAAATTCAGCGATTCCCCATCTCAGCCCAGAAAGCAGGTAGAACAAGTTTTGTGGTGCCTTTCAGCTGCCTACCGGGGTAGTGTAAAAACTACCAACAGAACTCGTTTCTGGCACCTTCCCCGGTGGAGGTGTGCATGGGGTGTGTTTGGAACATTTTGTCACCAGCCGAGTCCAAAATTCAGCGATTCCCCATCTCAGCCCAGAAAGCAGGTAGAACAAGTTTTGTGGTGCCTTTCAGCTGCCTACCGGGGTAGTGTAAAAACTACCAACAGAACTCGTTTCTGGCACCTTCCCCGGTGGAGGTGTGCATGGGGTGTGTTTGGAACATTTTGTCACCAGCCGAGTCCAAAATTCAGCGATTCCCCATCTCAGCCCAGAAAGCAGGTAGAACAAGTTTTGTGGTGCCTTTCAGCTGCCTACCGGGGTAGTGTAAAAACTACCAACAGAACTCCTTTCTGGCACCTTCCCCGGTGGAGTTGTGCATGGGGTGTGTTTGGAACATTTTGTCACCAGCCGAGTCCAAAATTCAGCGATTCCCCATCTCAGCCCAGAAAGCAGGTAGAACAAGTTTTGTGGTGCCTTTCAGCTGCCTACCGGGGGTAGTGTAAAAACTACCAACAGAACTCGTTTCTGGCACCTTCCCCGGTGGAGTTGTGCATGGGGTGTGTTTGGAACATTTTGTTACCAGCCGAGTCCAAAATTCAGCCGTTCCCATCTCAGCCCAGAAAGCAGGTAGAACAAGTTTTGTGGTGCCTTTCAGCTGCCTACCGGGGTAGTGTAAAAACTACCAACAGAACTCGTTTCTGGCACCTTCCCCGGTGGAGGTGTGCATGGGGTGTGTTTGGAACATTTTGTCAGCAGCCGAGTCCAAAATTCAGCGATTCCCCATCTCAGCCCAGAAAGCAGGTAGAACCGGTTTTATGGTGCCTTTCAGCTGCCTACCGGGGTAGTGTAAAAACTACCAACAGAACTCGTTTCTGGCACCTTCCCCGGTGGAGTTGTGCATGGGGTGTGTTTGGAACATTTTGTCACCAGCCGAGTCCAAAATTCAGCGATTCCCCATCTCAGCCCAGAAAGCAGGTAGAACAAGTTTTGTGGTGCCTTTCAGCTGCCTACCGGGGTAGTGTAAAAACTACCAACAGAACTCGTTTCTGGCACCTTCCCCGGTGGAGTTGTGCATGGGGTGTGTTTGGAACATTTTGTCACCAGCCGAGTCCAAAATTCAGCGATTCCCCATCTCAGCCCAGAAAGCAGGTAGAACAAGTTTTGTGGTGCCTTTCTCTTGCCTACCGGGGTAGTGTAAAAACTACCAACAGAACTCGTTTCTGGCACCTTCCCCGGTGGAGGTGTGCATGGGGTGTGTTTGGAACATTTTGTCACCAGCCGAGTCCAAAATTCAGCGATTCCCCATCTCAGCCCAGAAAGCAGGTAGAACAAGTTTTGTGGTGCCTTTCAGCTGCCTACCGGGGTAGTGTAAAAACTACCAACAGAACTCGTTTCTGGCACCTTCCCCGGTGGAGTTGTGCATGGGGTGTGTTTGGAACATTTTGTCACCAGCCGAGTCCAAAATTCAGCGATTCCCCATCTCAGCCCAGAAAGCAGGTAGAACAAGTTTTGTGGTGCCTTTCAGCTGCCTACCGGGGGTAGTGTAAAAACTACCAACAGAACTCGTTTCTGGCACCTTCCCCGGTGGAGTTGTGCATGGGGTGTGTTTGGAACATTTTGTCACCAGCCGAGTCCAAAATTCAGCGATTCCCCATCTCAGCCCAGAAAGCAGGTAGAACAAGTTTTGTGGTGCCTTTCTCTTGCCTACCGGGGTAGTGTAAAAACTACCAAGAGAACTCGTTTCTGGCACCTTCCCCGGTGGAGGTTGTGCATGGGGTGTGTTTGGAACATTTTGTCACCAGCCGAGTCCAAAATTCAGCGATTCCCCATCTCAGCCCAGAAAGCAGGTACAACAAGTTTTGTGGTGCCTTTCAGCTGCCTACCGGGGGTAGTGTAAAAACTACCAACAGAACTCCTTTCTGGCACCTTCCCGGTGGAGTTGTGCATGGGGTGTGTTTGGAACATTTTGTCACCAGCCGAGTCGAAAATTCAGCGATTCCCCATCTCAGCCCAGAAAGCAGGTAGAACAAGTTTTGTGGTGCCTTTCAGCTGCCTACCGGGGGGTAGTGTAAAAACTACCAACAGAACTCGTTTCTGGCACCTTCCCCGGTGGAGTTGTGCATGGGGTGTGTTTGGAACATTTTGTCACCAGCCGAGTCCAAAATTCAGCGATTCCCCATCTCAGCCCAGAAAGCAGGTAGAACAAGTTTTGTGGTGCCTTTCAGCTGCCTACCGGGGGTAGTGTAAAAACTACCAACAGAACTCCTTTCTGGCACCTTCCCCGGTGGAGGTGTGCATGGGGTGTGTTTGGAACATTTTGTCACCAGCCGAGTCCAAAACTCAGCTGTTCCCCATCTCAGCCCAGAAAGCAGGTAGAGACAAGTTTTGTTGGTGCCTTTCAGCTGCCTACCGGGGGTAGTGTAAAAACTACCAACAGAACTCGTTTCTGGCACCTTCCCCGGTGGAGTTGTGCATGGGGTGTGTTTGGAACATTTTGTCAGCAGCCGAGTCCAAAATTCAGCGATTCCCCATCTCAGCCCAGAAAGCAGGTAGAACAAGTTTTGTGGTGCCTTTCAGCTGCCTACCGGGGGTAGTGTAAAAAACTACCAACAGAACTCCTTTCTGGCACCTTCCCCGGTGGAGGTGTGCATGGGGTGTGTTTGGAACTTTTTGTCACCAGCCGAGTCCAAAACTCAGCTGTTCCCCATCTCAGCCAGAGAGCAGGTAGAACAAGTTTTGTGGTGCCTTTCAGCTGCCTACCGGGGTAGTGTAAAAACTACCAACAGAACTCGTTTCTGGCACCTTCCCCGGTGGAGGTGTGCATGGGGTGTGTTTGGAACATTTTGTCACCAGCCGAGTCCAAAATTCAGCGATTCCCCATCTCAGCCCAGAAAGCAGGTAGAACAAGTTTTGTGGTGCCTTTCAGCTGCCTACCGGGGTAGTGTAAAAACTACCAACAGAACTCGTTTCTGGCACCTTCCCCGGTGGAGTTGTGCATGGGGTGTGTTTGGAACATTTTGTCACCAGCCGAGTCCAAAATTCAGCGATTCCCCATCTCAGCCCAGAAAGCAGGTAGAACAAGTTTTGTGGTACCTTTCAGCTGCCTACCGGGGTAGTGTAAAAACTACCAACAGAACTCGTTTCTGGCACCTTCCCCGGTGGAGTTGTGCATGGGGTGTGTTTGGAACATTTTGTCACCAGCCGAGTCCAAAATTCAGCGATTCCCCATCTCAGCCCAGAAAGCAGGTAGAACAAGTTTTGTGGTGCCTTTCAGCTGCCTACCGGGGTAGTGTAAAAACTACCAACAGAACTCGTTTCTGGCACCCTTCCCCGGTGGAGTTGTGCATGGGGTGTGTTTGGAACATTTTGTCACCAGCCGAGTCCAAAATTCAGCGATTCCCCATCTCAGCCCAGAAAGCAGGTAGAACAAGTTTTGTGGTGCCTTCAGCTGCCTACCGGGGGTAGTGTAAAAACTACCAACAGAACTCCTTTCTGGCACCTTCCCCGGTGGAGTTGTGCATGGGGTGTGTTTGGAACATTTTGTCACCAGCCGAGTCCAAAATTCAGCGATTCCCCATCTCAGCCCAGAAAGCAGGTAGAACAAGTTTTGTGGTGCCTTTCAGCTGCCTACCGGGGGGTAGTGTATAAAACTACCAACAGAACTCGTTTCTGGCACCTTCCCCGGTGGAGGTGTGCATGGGGTGTGTTTGGAACATTTTGTCACCAGCCGAGTCCAAAATTCAGCGATTCCCCATCTCAGCCCAGAAAGCAGGTAGAACCGGTTTTATGGTGCCTTTCAGCTGCCTACCGGTGGTAGTGTAAAAACTACCAACAGAACTCGTTTCTGGCACCTTCCCCGGTGGAGTTGTGCATGGGGTGTGTTTGGAACATTTTGTCACCAGCCGAGTCCAAAATTCAGCGATTCCCCATCTCAGCCCAGAAAGCAGGTACAACAAGTTTTGTGGTGCCTTTCAGCTGCCTACCGGGGTAGTGTAAAAACTACCAACAGAAACTCGTTTTCTGGCACCTTCCCCGGTGGAGGTGTGCATGGGGTGTGTTTGGAACATTTTGTCAGCAGCCGAGTCCAAAATTCAGCGATTCCCCATCTCAGCCCAGAAAGCAGGTAGAACAAGTTTTGTGGTGCCTTTCAGCTGCCTACCGGGGTAGTGTAAAAACTACCAACAGAACTCGTTTCTGGCACCTTCCCCGGTGGAGTTGTGCCATGGGGTGTGTTTGGAACATTTTGTCACCAGCCGAGTCCAAAATTCAGCGATTCCCCATCTCAGCCCAGAAAGCAGGTAGAACAAGTTTTGTGGTGCCTTTCAGCTGCCTACCGGGGTAGTGTAAAAACTACCAACGGAACTCGTTTCTGGCACCTTCCCCGGTGGAGGTGTGCATGGGGTGTGTTTGGAACATTTTGTCACCAGCCGAGTCCAAAATTCAGCGATTCCCCATCTCAGCCCAGAAAGGTTTTGTGGTGCCTTTCAGCTGCCTACCGGGGTATTGTAAAAAGTACCAACAGAACTCGTTTCTGGCACCTTCCCCGGTGGAGTTGTGCATGGGGTGTGTTTGGAACATTTTGTTACCAGCCGAGTCCAAAATTCAGCGATTCCCCATCTCAGCCCAGAAAGCAGGTAGAACAAGTTTTGTGGTGCCTTTCAGCTGCCTACCGGGGTAGTGTAAAAACTACCAACGGAACTCGTTTCTGGCACCTTCCCCGGTGGAGTTGTGCATGGGGTGTGTTTGGAACATTTTGTCACCAGCCGAGTCCAAAATTCAGCGATTCCCCATCTCAGCCCAGAAAGCAGGTACAACAAGTTTTGTGGTGCCTTTCAGCTGCCTACCGGGGTAGTGTAAAAACTACCAACAGAACTCGTTCTGGCACCTTCCCCGGTGGAGTTGTGCATGGGGTGTGTTTGGAACATTTTGTCACCAGCCGAGTCCAAAATTCAGCGATTTCCCCATCTCAGCCCAGAAAGCAGGTAGAACAAGTTTTGTGGTGCCTTTCAGCTGCCTACCGGGGTAGTGTAAAAACTACCAACAGAACTCGTTTCTGGCACCTTCCCCGGTCGAGTTGTGCATGGGGTGTGTTTGGAACATTTTGTCACCAGCCGAGTCCAAAATTCAGCGATTCCCCATCTCAGCCCAGAAAGCAGGTAGAACAAGTTTTGTGGTGCCTTTCAGCTGCCTACCGGGGTAGTGTAAAAACTACCAACAGAACTCGTTTCTGGCACCTTCCCCGGTGGAGGTGTGCATGGGGTGTGTTTGGAACATTTTGTCACCAGCCGAGTCCAAAATTCAGCGATTCCCCATCTCAGCCCAGAAAGCAGGTAGAACAAGTTTTGTGGTGCCTTTCTCTTGCCTACCGGGGTAGTGTAAAAACTACCAACAGAACTCGTTTCTGGCACCTTCCCCGGTGGAGGTGTGCATGGGGTGTGTTTGGAACATTTTGTCACCAGCCGAGTCCAAAATTCAGCGATTCCCCATCTCAGCCCAGAAAGCAGGTACAACAAGTTTTGTGGTGCCTTTCAGCTGCCTACCGGGGTAGTGTAAAAACTACCAACAGAACTCGTTTCTGGCACCTTCCCCGGTGGAGGTGTGCATGGGGTGTGTTTGGAACATTTTGTCACCAGCCGAGTCCAAAATTCAGCGATTCCCCATCTCAGCCCAGAAAGCAGGTAGAACCGGTTTTATGGTGCCTTTCAGCTGCCTACCGGGGTAGTGTAAAAACTACCAACAGAACTCCTTTCTGGCACCTTCCCCGGTGGAGCTGTGCATGGGGTGTGTTTGGAACATTTTGTCACCAGCCGAGTCCAAAATTCAGCGATTCCCCATCTCAGCCCAGAAAGCAGGTAGAACAAGTTTTGTGGTGCCTTTCAGCTGCCTACCGGGGTAGTGTAAAAACTACCAACAGAACTCGTTTCTGGCACCTTCCCCGGTGGAGGTGTGCATGGGGTGTGTTTGGAACATTTTGTCACCAGCCGAGTCCAAAATTCAGCGATTCCCCATCTCAGCCCAGAAAGCAGGTAGAACAAGTTTTGTGGTGCCTTTCAGCTGCCTACCGGGGGTAGTGTAAAAACTACCAAAAGAACTCCTTTCTGGCACCTTCCCCGGTGGAGTTGTGCATGGGGTGTGTTTGGAACATTTTGTCACCAGCCGAGTCCAAAATTCAGCGATTCCCCATCTCAGCCCAGAAAGCAGGTAGAACAAGTTTTGTGGTGCCTTTCAGCTGCCTACCGGGGTAGTGTAAAAACTACCAACAGAACTCCTTTCTGGCACCTTCCCCGGTGGAGGTGTGCATGGGGTGTGTTTGGAACATTTTGTCAGCAGCCGAGTCCAAAATTCAGCGATTCCCCATCTCAGCCCAGAAAGCAGGTAGAACAAGTTTTGTGGTGCCTTTCAGCTGCCTACCGGGGTAGTGTAAAAACTACCAACAGAAATCGTTTCTGGCACCTTCCCCGGTGGAGTTGTGCATGGGGTGTGTTTGGAACATTTTGTCACCAGCCGAGTCCAAAATTCAGCGATTCCCCATCTCAGCCCAGAAAGCAGGTAGAACAAGTTTTGTGGTGCCTTTCAGCTGCCTACCGGGGGTAGTGTAAAAACTACCAACAGAACTCGTTTCTGGCACCTTCCCCGGTGGAGGTGTGCATGGGGTGTGTTTGGAACATTTTGTCACCAGCCGAGTCCAAAATTCAGCGATTCCCCATCTCAGCCCAGAAAGCAGGTAGAACAAGTTTTGTGGTGCCTTTCAGCTGCCTACCGGGGGTATTGTAAAAACTACCAACAGAACTCGTTTCTGGCACCTTCCCCGGTGGAGTTGTGCATGGGGTGTGTTTGGAACATTTTGTTACCAGCCGAGTCCAAAATTCAGCCGTTCCCCATCTCAGCCCAGAAAGCAGGTAGAACAAGTTTTGTGGTGCCTTTCTCTTGCCTACCGGGGTAGTGTAAAAACTACCAACAGAACTCGTTTCTGGCACCTTCCCCGGTGGAGGTGTGCATGGGGTGTGTTTGGAACATTTTGTCACCAGCCGAGTCCAAAATTCAGCGATTCCCCATCTCAGCCCAGAAAGCAGGTACAACAAGTTTTGTGGTGCCTTTCAGCTGCCTACCGGGGTAGTGTAAAAACTACCAACAGAACTCGTTTCTGGCACCTTCCCCGGTGGAGGTGTGCATGGGGTGTGTTTGGAACATTTTGTCACCAGCCAAGTCCAAAATTCAGCGATTCCCCATCTCAGCCCAGAAAGCAGGTAGAACCGGTTTTATGGTGCCTTTCAGCTGCCTACCGGGGTAGTGTAAAAACTACCAACAGAACTCCTTTCTGGCACCTTCCCCGGTGGAGCTGTGCATGGGGTGTGTTTGGAACATTTTGTCAGCAGCCGAGTCCAAAATTCAGCGATTCCCCATCTCAGCCCAGAAAGCAGGTAGAACAAGTTTTGTGGTGCCTTTCAGCTGCCTACCGGGGTAGTGTAAAAACTACCAACAGAACTCGTTTCTGGCACCTTCCCCGGTGGAGGTGTGCATGGGGTGTGTTTGGAACATTTTGTCACCAGCCGAGTCCAAAATTCAGCGATTCCCCATCTCAGCCCAGAAAGCAGGTAGAACAAGTTTTGTGGTGCCTTTCAGCTGCCTACCGGGGTAGTGTAAAAACTACCAACAGAACTCGTTTCTGGCACCTTCCCCGGTGGAGGTGTGCATGGGGTGTGTTTGGAACATTTTGTCACCAGCCGAGTCCAAAATTCAGCGATTCCCCATCTCAGCCCAGAAAGCAGGTAGAACAAGTTTTGTGGTGCCTTTCAGCTGCCTACCGGGGTAGTGTAAAAACTACCAACAGAACTCCTTTCTGGCACCTTCCCCGGTGGAGGTGTGCATGGGGTGTGTTTGGAACATTTTGTCAGCAGCCGAGTCCAAAATTCAGCGATTCCCCATCTCAGCCCAGAAAGCAGGTAGAACAAGTTTTGTGGTGCCTTTCAGCTGCCTACCGGGGTAGTGTAAAAACTACCAACAGAAATCGTTTCTGGCACCTTCCCCGGTGGAGGTGTGCATGGGGTGTGTTTGGAACATTTTGTCAGCAGCCGAGTCCAAAATTCAGCGATTCCCCATCTCAGCCCAGAAAGCAGGTACAACAAGTTTTGTGGTGCCTTTCAGCTGCCTACCGGGGTAGTGTAAAAACTACCAACAGAACTCGTTTCTGGCACCTTCCCCGGTGGAGGTGTGCATGGGGTGTGTTTGGAACATTTTGTCACCAGCCGAGTCCAAAATTCAGCGATTCCCCATCTCAGCCCAGAAAGCAGGTACAACAAGTTTTGTGGTGCCTTTCAGCTGCCTACCGGGGTAGTGTAAAAACTACCAACAGAACTCGTTTCTGGCACCTTCCCCGGTGGAGTTGTGCATGGGGTGTGTTTGGAACATTTTGTCACCAGCCGAGTCCAAAATTCAGCGATTCCCCATCTCAGCCCAGAAAGCAGGTAGAACAAGTTTTGTGGTGCCTTTCAGCTGCCTACCGGGGTAGTGTAAAAACTACCAACAGAACTCGTTTCTGGCACCTTCCCCGGTGGAGGTGTGCATGGGGTGTGTTTGGAACATTTTGTCACCAGCCGAGTCCAAAATTCAGCGATTCCCCATCTCAGCCCAGAAAGCAGGTAGAACAAGTTTTGTGGTGCCTTTCAGCTGCCTACCGGGGTATTGTAAAAACTACCAACAGAACTCGTTTCTGGCACCTTCCCCGGTGGAGTTGTGCATGGGGTGTGTTTGGAACATTTTGTTACCAGCCGAGTCCAAAATTCAGCCGTTCCCCATCTCAGCCCAGAAAGCAGGTAGAACAAGTTTTGTGGTGCCTTTCTCTTGCCTACCGGGGTAGTGTAAAAACTACCAACAGAACTCGTTTCTGGCACCTTCCCCGGTGGAGGTGTGCATGGGGTGTGTTTGGAACATTTTGTCACCAGCCGAGTCCAAAATTCAGCGATTCCCCATCTCAGCCCAGAAAGCAGGTACAACAAGTTTTGTGGTGCCTTTCAGCTGCCTACCGGGGTAGTGTAAAAACTACCAACAGAACTCGTTTCTGGCACCTTCCCCGGTGGAGGTGTGCATGGGGTGTGTTTGGAACATTTTGTCACCAGCCGAGTCCAAAATTCAGCGATTCCCCATCTCAGCCCAGAAAGCAGGTAGAACCGGTTTTATGGTGCCTTTCAGCTGCCTACCGGGGTAGTGTAAAAACTACCAACAGAACTCCTTTCTGGCACCTTCCCCGGTGGAGGTGTGCATGGGGTGTGTTTGGAACATTTTGTCACCAGCCGAGTCCAAAATTCAGCGATTCCCCATCTCAGCCCAGAAAGCAGGTAGAACAAGTTTTGTGGTGCCTTTCAGCTGCCTACCGGGGTAGTGTAAAAACTACCAACAGAACTCGTTTCTGGCACCTTCCCCGGTGGAGGTGTGCATGGGGTGTGTTTGGAACATTTTGTCACCAGCCGAGTCCAAAATTCAGCGATTCCCCATCTCAGCCCAGAAAGCAGGTAGAACAAGTTTTGTGGTGCCTTTCAGCTGCCTACCGGGGTAGTGTAAAAACTACCAACAGAACTCCTTTCTGGCACCTTCCCCGGTGGAGTTGTGCATGGGGTGTGTTTGGAACATTTTGTCAGCAGCCGAGTCCAAAATTCAGCGATTCCCCATCTCAGCCCAGAAAGCAGGTAGAACAAGTTTTGTGGTGCCTTTCAGCTGCCTACCGGGGTAGTGTAAAAACTACCAACAGAACTCGTTTCTGGCACCTTCCCCGGTGGAGGTGTGCATGGGGTGTGTTTGGAACATTTTGTCACCAGCCGAGTCCAAAATTCAGCGATTCCCCATCTCAGCCCAGAAAGCAGGTAGAACAAGTTTTGTGGTGCCTTTCAGCTGCCTACCGGGGTAGTGTAAAAACTACCAACAGAACTCGTTTCTGGCACCTTCCCCGGTGGAGGTGTGCATGGGGTGTGTTTGGAACATTTTGTCAGCAGCCGAGTCCAAAATTCAGCGATTCCCCATCTCAGCCCAGAAAGCAGGTAGAACAAGTTTTGTGGTGCCTTTCAGCTGCCTACCGGGGTAGTGTAAAAACTACCAACAGAACTCGTTTCTGGCACCTTCCCCGGTGGAGGTGTGCATGGGGTGTGTTTGGAACATTTTGTCAGCAGCCGAGTCCAAAATTCAGCGATTCCCCATCTCAGCCCAGAAAGCAGGTAGAACAAGTTTTGTGGTGCCTTTCAGCTGCCTACCGGGGTAGTGTAAAAACTACCAACAGAAATCGTTTCTGGCACCTTCCCCGGTGGAGGTGTGCATGGGGTGTGTTTGGAACATTTTGTCAGCAGCCGAGTCCAAAATTCAGCGATTCCCCATCTCAGCCCAGAAAGCAGGTACAACAAGTTTTGTGGTGCCTTTCAGCTGCCTACCGGGGTAGTGTAAAAACTACCAACAGAACTCGTTTCTGGCACCTTCCCCGGTGGAGGTGTGCATGGGGTGTGTTTGGAACATTTTGTCACCAGCCGAGTCCAAAATTCAGCGATTCCCCATCTCAGCCCAGAAAGCAGGTACAACAAGTTTTGTGGTGCCTTTCAGCTGCCTACCGGGGTAGTGTAAAAACTACCAACAGAACTCGTTTCTGGCACCTTCCCCGGTGGAGGTGTGCATGGGGTGTGTTTGGAACATTTTGTCACCAGCCGAGTCCAAAATTCAGCGATTCCCCATCTCAGCCCAGAAAGCAGGTAGAACAAGTTTTGTGGTGCCTTTCAGCTGCCTACCGGGGTAGTGTAAAAACTACCAACAGAACTCGTTTCTGGCACCTTCCCCGGTGGAGTTGTGCATGGGGTGTGTTTGGAACATTTTGTCACCAGCCGAGTCCAAAATTCAGCGATTCCCCATCTCAGCCCAGAAAGCAGGTAGAACAAGTTTTGTGGTGCCTTTCAGCTGCCTACCGGGGTAGTGTAAAAACTACCAACAGAACTCGTTTCTGGCACCTTCCCCGGTGGAGTTGTGCATGGGGTGTGTTTGGAACATTTTGTCACCAGCCGAGTCCAAAATTCAGCCGTTCCCCATCTCAGCCGAGAAAGCAGGTAGAACAAGTTTTGTGGTGCCTTTCAGCTGCCTACCGGGGTAGTGTAAAAACTACCAACAGAACTCGTTTCTGGCACCTTCCCCGGTGGAGTTGTGCATGGGGTGCGTTTGGAACATTTTGTCACCAGCCGAGTCCAAAATTCAGCGATTCCCCATCTCAGCCCAGAAAGCAGGTAGAACAAGTTTTGTGGTGCCTTTCAGCTGCCTACCGGGGTAGTGTAAAAACTACCAAGAGAACTCGTTTCTGGCACCTTCCCCGGTGGAGGTGTGCATGGGGTGTGTTTGGAACATTTTGTGACCAGCCGAGTCCAAAATTCAGCGATTCTCCATCTCAGCCCAGAAAGCAGGTAGAACAAGTTTTGTGGTGCCTTTCTTTTGCCTACCGGGGTAGTGTAAAAACTACCAACAGAACTCGTTTCTGGCACCTTCCCCGGTGGAGTTGTGCATGGGGTGTGTTTGGAACATTTTGTCACCAGCCGAGTCCAAAATTCAGCGATTCCCCATCTCAGCCCAGAAAGCAGGTAGAACAAGTTTTGTGGTGCCTTTCAGCTGCCTACCGGGGTAGTGTAAAAACTACCAACAGAACTCGTTTCTGGCACCTTCCCCGGTGGAGTTGTGCATGGGGTGTGTTTGGAACATTTTGTCACCAGCCGAGTCGAAAAGTCAGCGATTCCCCATCTCAGCCCAGAAAGCAGGTAGAACAAGTTTTGTGGTGCCTTTCAGCTGCCTACCGGGGTAGTGTAAAAACTACCAACAGAACTCGTTTCTGGCACCTTCCCCGGTGGAGTTGTGCATGGGGTGTGTTTGGAACATTTTGTCACCAGCCGAGTCGAAAATTCAGCGATTCCCCATCTCAGCCCAGAAAGCAGGTAGAACAAGTTTTGTGGTGCCTTTCAGCTGCCTACCGGGGTAGTGTAAAAACTACCAACAGAACTCGTTTCTGGCACCTTCCCCGGTGGAGTTGTGCATGGGGTGTGTTTGGAACATTTTGTCACCAGCCGAGTCCAAAATTCAGCCGTTCCCCATCTCAGCCCAGAAAGCAGGTAGAACAAGTTTTGTGGTGCCTTTCTCTTGCCTACGGGGGTAGTGTAAAAACTACCAACAGAACTCGTTTCTGGCACCTTCCCCGGTGGAGTTGTGCATGGGGTGTGTTTGGAACATTTTGTCACCAGCCGAGTCCAAAATTCAGCTATTCCCCATCTCAGCCCAGAAAGCAGGTAGAACAAGTTTTGTGGTGCCTTTCAGCTGCCTACCGGGGTAGTGTAAAAACTACCAACAGAACTCGTTTCTGGCACCTTCCCCGGTGGAGGTGTGCATGGGGTGTGTTTGGAACATTTTGTCACCAGCCGAGTCCAAAATTCAGCCGTTCCCCATCTCAGCCCAGAAAGCAGGTACAACAAGTTTTGTGGTGCCTTTCTCTTGCCTACCGGGGTAGTGTAAAAACTACCAACAGAACTCGTTTCTGGCACCTTCCCCGGTGGAGTTGTGCATGGGGTGTGTTTGGAACATTTTGTCACCAGCCGAGTCGAAAATTCAGCCGTTCCCCATCTCAGCCCAGAAAGCAGGTAGAACAAGTTTTGTGGTGCCTTTCAGCTGCCTACCGGGGTAGTGTAAAAACTACCAACAGAACTCGTTTCTGGCACCTTCCCCGGTGGAGTTGTGCATGGGGTGTGTTTGGAACATTTTGTTACCAGCCGAGTCCAAAATTCAGCCGTTCCCCATCTCAGCCCAGAAAGCAGGTACAACAAGTTTTGTGGTGCCTTTCAGCTGCCTACCGGGGTAGTGTAAAAACTACCAACAGAACTCGTTTCTGGCACCTTCCCCGGTAGAGTTGTGCATGGGGTGTGTTTGGAACATTTTGTCACCAGCCGAGTCCAAAATTCAGTGATTCCCCATCTCAGCCCAGAAAGCAGGTAGAACAAGTTTTGTGGTGCCTTTCAGCTGCCTACTGGGGTAGTGTAAAAACTACCAACAGAAATCGTTTCTGGCACCTTCCCCGGTGGAGTTGTGCATGGGGTGTGTTTGGAACATTTTGTCACCAGCCGAGTCCAAAATTCAGCGATTCCCCATCTCAGCCCAGAAAGCAGGTAGAACAAGTTTTGTGGTGCCTTTCAGCTGCCTACCGGGGTAGTGTAAAAACTACCAACAGAACTCGTTTCTGGCACCTTCCCCGGTGGAGTTGTGCATGGGGTGTGTTTGGAACATTTTGTCACCAGCCGAGTCCAAAATTCAGCGATTCCCCATCTCAGCCCAGAAAGCAGGTAGAACAAGTTTTGTGGTGCCTTTCAGCTGCCTACCGGGGTAGTGTAAAAACTACCAACAGAACTCGTTTCTGGCACCTTCCCCGGTGGAGTTGTGCATGGGGTGTGTTTGGAACATTTTGTCAGCAGCCGAGTCGAAAATTCAGCGATTCCCCATCTCAGCCCAGAAAGCAGGTAGAACAAGTTTTGTGGTGCCTTTCAGCTGCCTACCGGGGTAGTGTAAAAACTACCAACAGAACTCGTTTCTGGCACCTTCCCCGGTGGAGTTGTGCATGGGGTGTGTTTGGAACATTTTGTCACCAGCCGAGTCCAAAATTCAGCTATTCCCCATCTCAGCCCAGAAAGCAGGTAGAACAAGTTTTGTGGTGCCTTTCAGCTGCCTACCGGGGTAGTGTAAAAACTACCAACAGAACTCGTTTCTGGCACCTTCCCCGGTGGAGGTGTGCATGGGGTGTGTTTGGAACATTTTGTCACCAGCCGAGTCCAAAATTCAGCCGTTCCCCATCTCAGCCCAGAAAGCAGGTACAACAAGTTTTGTGGTGCCTTTCTCTTGCCTACCGGGGTAGTGTAAAAACTACCAACAGAACTCGTTTCTGGCACCTTCCCCGGTGGAGTTGTGCATGGGGTGTGTTTGGAACATTTTGTCACCAGCCGAGTCGAAAATTCAGCCGTTCCCCATCTCAGCCCAGAAAGCAGGTAGAACAAGTTTTGTGGTGCCTTTCAGCTGCCTACCGGGGTAGTGTAAAAACTACCAACAGAACTCGTTTCTGGCACCTTCCCCGGTGGAGTTGTGCATGGGGTGTGTTTGGAACATTTTGTTACCAGCCGAGTCCAAAATTCAGCCGTTCCCCATCTCAGCCCAGAAAGCAGGTACAACAAGTTTTGTGGTGCCTTTCAGCTGCCTACCGGGGTAGTGTAAAAACTACCAACAGAACTCGTTTCTGGCACCTTCCCCGGTAGAGTTGTGCATGGGGTGTGTTTGGAACATTTTGTCACCAGCCGAGTCCAAAATTCAGTGATTCCCCATCTCAGCCCAGAAAGCAGGTAGAACAAGTTTTGTGGTGCCTTTCAGCTGCCTACTGGGGTAGTGTAAAAACTACCAACAGAAATCGTTTCTGGCACCTTCCCCGGTGGAGTTGTGCATGGGGTGTGTTTGGAACATTTTGTCACCAGCCGAGTCCAAAATTCAGCGATTCCCCATCTCAGCCCAGAAAGCAGGTAGAACAAGTTTTGTGGTGCCTTTCAGCTGCCTACCGGGGTAGTGTAAAAACTACCAACAGAACTCGTTTCTGGCACCTTCCCCGGTGGAGTTGTGCATGGGGTGTGTTTGGAACATTTTGTCACCAGCCGAGTCCAAAATTCAGCGATTCCCCATCTCAGCCCAGAAAGCAGGTAGAACAAGTTTTGTGGTGCCTTTCAGCTGCCTACCGGGGTAGTGTAAAAACTACCAACAGAACTCGTTTCTGGCACCTTCCCCGGTGGAGTTGTGCATGGGGTGTGTTTGGAACATTTTGTCAGCAGCCGAGTCCAAAATTCAGCGATTCCCCATCTCAGCCCAGAAAGCAGGTAGAACAAGTTTTGTGGTGCCTTTCAGCTGCCTACCGGGGTAGTGTAAAAACTACCAACAGAACTCGTTTCTGGCACCTTCCCCGGTGGAGTTGTGCATGGGGTGTGTTTGGAACATTTTGTCACCAGCCGAGTCGAAAAGTCAGCGATTCCCCATCTCAGCCCAGAAAGCAGGTAGAACAAGTTTTGTGGTGCCTTTCAGCTGCCTACCGGGGTAGTGTAAAAACTACCAACAGAACTCGTTTCTGGCACCTTCCCCGGTGGAGTTGTGCATGGGGTGTGTTTGGAACATTTTGTCACCAGCCGAGTCGAAAATTCAGCGATTCCCCATCTCAGCCCAGAAAGCAGGTAGAACAAGTTTTGTGGTGCCTTTCACCTGCCTACCGGGGTAGTGTAAAAACTACCAACAGAACTCGTTTCTGGCACCTTCCCCGGTGGAGTTGTGCATGGGGTGTGTTTGGAACATTTTGTCACCAGCCGAGTCGAAAATTCAGCGATTCCCCATCTCAGCCCAGAAAGCAGGTAGAACAAGTTTTGTGGTGCCTTTCAGCTGCCTACCGGGGTAGTGTAAAAACTACCAACAGAACTCGTTTCTGGCACCTTCCCCGGTGGAGTTGTGCATGGGGTGTGTTTGGAACATTTTGTCAGCAGCCGAGTCCAAAATTCAGCGATTCCCCATCTCAGCCCAGAAAGCAGGTAGAACCGGTTTTATGGTGCCTTTCAGCTGCCTACCGGGGTAGTGTAAAAACTACCAACAGAACTCGTTTCTGGCACCTTCCCCGGTGGAGTTGTGCATGGGGTGTGTTTGGAACATTTTGTCACCAGCCGAGTCCAAAATTCAGCTATTCCCCATCTCAGCCCAGAAAGCAGGTAGAACAAGTTTTGTGGTGCCTTTCAGCTGCCTACCGGGGTAGTGTAAAAACTACCAACAGAACTCGTTTCTGGCACCTTCCCCGGTGGAGGTGTGCATGGGGTGTGTTTGGAACATTTTGTCACCAGCCGAGTCCAAAATTCAGCCGTTCCCCATCTCAGCCCAGAAAGCAGGTACAACAAGTTTTGTGGTGCCTTTCTCTTGCCTACCGGGGTAGTGTAAAAACTACCAACAGAACTCGTTTCTGGCACCTTCCCCGGTGGAGTTGTGCATGGGGTGTGTTTGGAACATTTTGTCACCAGCCGAGTCGAAAATTCAGCCGTTCCCCATCTCAGCCCAGAAAGCAGGTAGAACAAGTTTTGTGGTGCCTTTCAGCTGCCTACCGGGGTAGTGTAAAAACTACCAACAGAACTCGTTTCTGGCACCTTCCCCGGTGGAGTTGTGCATGGGGTGTGTTTGGAACATTTTGTTACCAGCCGAGTCCAAAATTCAGCCGTTCCCCATCTCAGCCCAGAAAGCAGGTACAACAAGTTTTGTGGTGCCTTTCAGCTGCCTACCGGGGTAGTGTAAAAACTACCAACAGAACTCGTTTCTGGCACCTTCCCCGGTAGAGTTGTGCATGGGGTGTGTTTGGAACATTTTGTCACCAGCCGAGTCCAAAATTCAGTGATTCCCCATCTCAGCCCAGAAAGCAGGTAGAACAAGTTTTGTGGTGCCTTTCAGCTGCCTACTGGGGTAGTGTAAAAACTACCAACAGAACTCCTTTCTGGCACCTTCCCCGGTGGAGTTGTGCATGGGGTGTGTTTGGAACATTTTGTCACCAGCCGAGTCCAAAATTCAGCGATTCCCCATCTCAGCCCAGAAAGCAGGTAGAACAAGTTTTGTGGTGCCTTTCAGCTGCCTACCGGGGTAGTGTAAAAACTACCAACAGAACTCGTTTCTGGCACCTTCCCCGGTGGAGTTGTGCATGGGGTGTGTTTGGAACATTTTGTCACCAGCCGAGTCCAAAATTCAGCGATTCCCCATCTCAGCCCAGAAAGCAGGTAGAACAAGTTTTGTGGTGCCTTTCAGCTGCCTACCGGGGTAGTGTAAAAACTACCAACAGAACTCGTTTCTGGCACCTTCCCCGGTGGAGTTGTGCATGGGGTGTGTTTGGAACATTTTGTCAGCAGCCGAGTCCAAAATTCAGCGATTCCCCATCTCAGCCCAGAAAGCAGGTAGAACAAGTTTTGTGGTGCCTTTCAGCTGCCTACCGGGGTAGTGTAAAAACTACCAACAGAACTCGTTTCTGGCACCTTCCCCGGTGGAGTTGTGCATGGGGTGTGTTTGGAACATTTTGTCACCAGCCGAGTCGAAAAGTCAGCGATTCCCCATCTCAGCCCAGAAAGCAGGTAGAACAAGTTTTGTGGTGCCTTTCAGCTGCCTACCGGGGTAGTGTAAAAACTACCAACAGAACTCGTTTCTGGCACCTTCCCCGGTGGAGTTGTGCATGGGGTGTGTTTGGAACATTTTGTCACCAGCCGAGTCGAAAATTCAGCGATTCCCCATCTCAGCCCAGAAAGCAGGTAGAACAAGTTTTGTGGTGCCTTTCACCTGCCTACCGGGGTAGTGTAAAAACTACCAACAGAACTCGTTTCTGGCACCTTCCCCGGTGGAGTTGTGCATGGGGTGTGTTTGGAACATTTTGTCACCAGCCGAGTCGAAAATTCAGCGATTCCCCATCTCAGCCCAGAAAGCAGGTAGAACAAGTTTTGTGGTGCCTTTCAGCTGCCTACCGGGGTAGTGTAAAAACTACCAACAGAACTCGTTTCTGGCACCTTCCCCGGTGGAGTTGTGCATGGGGTGTGTTTGGAACATTTTGTCACCAGCCGAGTCCAAAATTCAGCGATTCCCCATCTCAGCCCAGAAAGCAGGTAGAACCGGTTTTATGGTGCCTTTCAGCTGCCTACCGGGGTAGTGTAAAAACTACCAACAGAACTCGTTTCTGGCACCTTCCCCGGTGGAGTTGTGCATGGGGTGTGTTTGGAACATTTTGTCACCAGCCGAGTCCAAAATTCAGCGATTCCCCATCTCAGCCCAGAAAGCAGGGAGAACAAGTTTTGTGGTGCCTTTCAGCTGCCTACCGGGGTAGTGTAAAAACTACCAACAGAACTCGTTTCTGGCACCTTCCCCGGTGGAGGTGTGCATGGGGTGTGTTTGGAACATTTTGTCACCAGCCGAGTCCAAAATTCAGCGATTCCCCATCTCAGCCCAGAAAGCAGGTAGAACCGGTTTTATGGTGCCTTTCAGCTGCCTACCGGGGTAGTGTAAAAACTACCAACAGAACTCCTTTCTGGCACCTTCCCCGGTGGAGTTGTGCATGGGGTGTGTTTGGAACATTTTGTCACCAGCCGAGTCCAAAATTCAGCGATTCCCCATCTCAGCCCAGAAAGCAGGTACAACAAGTTTTGTGGTGCCTTTCAGCTGCCTACCGGGGTAGTGTAAAAACTACCAACAGAACTCGTTTCTGGCACCTTCCCCGGTGGAGGTGTGCATGGGGTGTGTTTGGAACATTTTGTCACCAGCCGAGTCCAAAATTCAGCGATTCCCCATCTCAGCCCAGAAAGCAGGTAGAACAAGTTTTGTGGTGCCTTTCAGCTGCCTACCGGGGTAGTGTAAAAACTACCAACAGAACTCGTTTCTGGCACCTTCCCCGGTGGAGTTGTGCATGGGGTGTGTTTGGAACATTTTGTCACCAGCCGAGTCGAAAATTCAGCGATTCCCCATCTCAGCCCAGAAAGCAGGTAGAACAAGTTTTGTGGTGCCTTTCAGCTGCCTACCGGGGTAGTGTAAAAACTACCAACAGAACTCGTTTCTGGCACCTTCCCCGGTGGAGTTGTGCATGGGGTGTGTTTGGAACATTTTGTCACCAGCCGAGTCCAAAATTCAGCCGTTCCCCATCTCAGCCCAGAAAGCAGGTAGAACAAGTTTTGTGGTGCCTTTCTCTTGCCTACGGGGGTAGTGTAAAAAACTACCAACAGAACTCGTTTCTGGCACCTTCCCCGGTGGAGTTGTGCATGGGGTGTGTTTGGAACATTTTGTCACCAGCCGAGTCCAAAATTCAGCTATTCCCCATCTCAGCCCAGAAAGCAGGTAGAACAAGTTTTGTGGTGCCTTTCAGCTGCCTACCGGGGTAGTGTAAAAACTACCAACAGAACTCGTTTCTGGCACCTTCCCCGGTGGAGGTGTGCATGGGGTGTGTTTGGAACATTTTGTCACCAGCCGAGTCCAAAATTCAGCCGTTCCCCATCTCAGCCCAGAAAGCAGGTACAACAAGTTTTGTGGTGCCTTTCTCTTGCCTACCGGGGTAGTGTAAAAACTACCAACAGAACTCGTTTCTGGCACCTTCCCCGGTGGAGTTGTGCATGGGGTGTGTTTGGAACATTTTGTCACCAGCCGAGTCCAAAATTCAGCGATTCCCCATCTCAGCCCAGAAAGCAGGTAGAACAAGTTTTGTGGTGCCTTTCAGCTGCCTACCGGGGTAGTGTAAAAACTACCAACAGAACTCCTTTCTGGCACCTTCCCCGGTGGAGTTGTGCATGGGGTGTGTTTGTAACATTTTGTTACCAGCCGAGTCCAAAATTCAGCCGTTCCCCATCTCAGCCCAGAAAGCAGGTACAACAAGTTTTGTGGTGCCTTTCAGCTGCCTACCGGGGTAGTGTAAAAACTACCAACAGAACTCGTTTCTGGCACCTTCCCCGGTGGAGTTGTGCATGGGGTGTGTTTGGAACATTTTGTCACCAGCCGAGTCCAAAATTCAGTGATTCCCCATCTCAGCCCAGAAAGCAGGTAGAACAAGTTTTGTGGTGCCTTTCAGCTGCCTACTGGGGTAGTGTAAAAACTACCAACAGAACTCCTTTCTGGCACCTTCCCCGGTGGAGTTGTGCATGGGGTGTGTTTGGAACATTTTGTCACCAGCCGAGTCGAAAATTCAGCGATTCCCCATCTCAGCCCAGAAAGCAGGTAGAACAAGTTTTGTGGTGCCTTTCAGCTGCCTACCGGGGTAGTGTAAAAACTACCAACAGAACTCGTTTCTGGCACCTTCCCCGGTGGAGTTGTGCATGGGGTGTGTTTGGAACATTTTGTCACCAGCCGACTCCAAAATTCAGCGATTCCCCATCTCAGCCCAGAAAGCAGGTAGAACAAGTTTTGTGGTGCCTTTCAGCTGCCTACCGGGGTAGTGTAAAAACTACCAACAGAACTCGTTTCTGGCACCTTCCCCGGTGGAGTTGTGCATGGGGTGTGTTTGGAACATTTTGTCACCAGCCGAGTCCAAAATTCAGCGATTCCCCATCTCAGCCCAGAAAGCAGGTAGAACAAGTTTTGTGGTGCCTTTCAGCTGCCTACCGGGGTAGTGTAAAAACTACCAACAGAACTCGTTTCTGGCACCTTCCCCGGTGGAGTTGTGCATGGGGTGTGTTTGGAACATTTTGTCACCAGCCGAGTCCAAAATTCAGCGATTCCCCATCTCAGCCCAGAAAGCAGGTAGAACAAGTTTTGTGGTGCCTTTCACCTGCCTACCGGGGTAGTGTAAAAACTACCAACAGAACTCGTTTCTGGCACCTTCCCCGGTGGAGTTGTGCATGGGGTGTGTTTGGAACATTTTGTCACCAGCCGAGTCCAAAATTCAGCGATTCCCCATCTCAGCCCAGAAAGCAGGTAGAACAAGTTTTGTGGTGCCTTTCAGCTGCCTGCCGGGGTAGTGTAAAAACTACCAACAGAACTCCTTTCTGGCACCTTCCCCGGTGGAGGTGTGCATGGGGTGTGTTTGGAACATTTTGTCACCAGCCGAGTCCAAAATTCAGCGATTCCCCATCTCAGCCCAGAAAGCAGGTAGAACCGGTTTTATGGTGCCTTTCAGCTGCCTACCGGGGTCGTGTAAAAACTACCAACAGAACTCGTTTCTGGCACCTTCCCCGGTGGAGTTGTGCATGGGGTGTGTTTGGAACATTTTGTCACCAGCCGAGTCCAAAATTCAGCGATTCCCCATCTCAGCCCAGAAAGCAGGTAGAACAAGTTTTGTGGTGCCTTTCAGCTGCCTCCCGGGGTAGTGTAAAAACTACCAACAGAACTCGTTTCTGGCACCTTCCCCGGTGGAGGTGTGGATGGGGTGTGTTTGGAACATTTTGTCACCAGCCGAGTCCAAAATTCAGCGATTCCCCATCTCAGCCCAGAAAGCAGGTAGAACCGGTTTTATGGTGCCTTTCAGCTGCCTACCGGGGTAGTGTAAAAACTACCAACAGAACTCGTTTCTGGCACCTTCCCCGGTGGAGTTGTGCATGGGGTGTGTTTGGAACATTTTGTCACCAGCCGAGTCCAAAATTCAGCGATTCCCCATCTCAGCCCAGAAAGCAGGTAGAACAAGTTTTGTGGTGCCTTTCTCTTGCCTACGGGGGTAGTGTAAAAACTACAAACAGAACTCGTTTCTGGCACCTTCCCCGGTGGAGTTGTGCATGGGGTGTGTTTGGAACATTTTGTCACCAGCCGACTCCAAAATTCAGCGATTCCCCATCTCAGCCCAGAAAGCAGGTAGAACAAGTTTTGTGGTGCCTTTCAGCTGCCTACCGGGGTAGTGTAAAAACTACCAACAGAACTCGTTTCTGGCACCTTCCCCGGTGGAGTTGTGCATGGGGTGTGTTTGGAACATTTTGTCACCAGCCGAGTCCAAAATTCAGCGATTCCCCATCTCAGCCCAGAAAGCAGGTAGAACAAGTTTTGTGGTGCCTTTCAGCTGCCTACCGGGGTAGTGTAAAAACTACCAACAGAACTCGTTTCTGGCACCTTCCCCGGTCGAGTTGTGCATGGGGTGTGTTTGGAACATTTTGTTACCAGCCGAGTCCAAAATTCAGCCGTTCCCCATCTCAGCCCAGAAAGCAGGTAGAACAAGTTTTGTGGTGCCTTTCAGCTGCCTACCGGGGTAGTGTAAAAACTACCAACAGAACTCGTTTCTGGCACCTTCCCCGGTGGAGTTGTGCATGGGGTGTGTTTGGAACATTTTGTCACCAGCCGAGTCCAAAATTCAGTGATTCCCCATCTCAGCCCAGAAAGCAGGTAGAACAAGTTTTGTGGTGCCTTTCAGCTGCCTACTGGGGTAGTGTAAAAACTACCAACAGAACTCCTTTCTGGCACCTTCCCCGGTGGAGTTGTGCATGGGGTGTGTTTGGAACATTTTGTCACCAGCCGAGTCCAAAATTCAGCGATTCCCCATCTCAGCCCAGAAAGCAGGTAGAACAAGTTTTGTGGTGCCTTTCAGCTGCCTACCGGGGTAGTGTAAAAACTACCAACAGAACTCGTTTCTGGCACCTTCCCCGGTGGAGTTGTGCATGGGGTGTGTTTGGAACATTTTGTCACCAGCCGAGTCCAAAATTCAGCGATTCCCCATCTCAGCCCAGAAAGCAGGTAGAACAAGTTTTGTGGTGCCTTTCTCTTGCCTACCGGGGTAGTGTAAAAACTACCAACAGAACTCGTTTCTGGCACCTTCCCCGGTGGAGTTGTGCATGGGGTGTGTTTGGAACATTTTGTCACCAGCCGAGTCCAAAATTCAGCGATTCCCCATCTCAGCCCAGAAAGCAGGTAGAACAAGTTTTGTGGTGCCTTTCAGCTGCCTACCGGGGTAGTGTAAAAACTACCAACAGAACTCGTTTCTGGCACCTTCCCCGGTGGAGGTGTGCATGGGGTGTGTTTGGAACATTTTGTCACCAGCCGAGTCCAAAATTCAGCGATTCCCCATCTCAGCCCAGAAAGCAGGTACAACAAGTTTTGTGGTGCCTTTCAGCTGCCTACCGGGGTAGTGTAAAAACTACCAACAGAACTCCTTTCTGGCACCTTCCCCGGTGGAGGTGTGCATGGGGTGTGTTTGGAACATTTTGTCACCAGCCGAGTCCAAAATTCAGCGATTCCCCATCTCAGCCCAGAAAGCAGGTAGAACCGGTTTTATGGTGCCTTTCAGCTGCCTACCGGGGTAGTGTAAAAACTACCAACAGAACTCGTTTCTGGCACCTTCCCCGGTGGAGGTGTGCATGGGGTGTGTTTGGAACATTTTGTCACCAGCCGAGTCCAAAATTCAGCGATTCCCCATCTCAGCCCAGAAAGCAGGTAGAACCGGTTTTGTGGTGCCTTTCAGCTGCCTACCGGGGTAGTGTAAAAACTACCAACAGAACTCGTTTCTGGCACCTTCCCCGGTGGAGGTGTGCATGGGGTGTGTTTGGAACATTTTGTCACCAGCCGAGTCCAAAATTCAGCGATTCCCCATCTCAGCCCAGAAAGCAGGTAGAACAAGTTTTGTGGTGCCTTTCAGCTGCCTACCGGGGTAGTGTAAAAACTACCAACAGAACTCGTTTCTGGCACCTTCCCCGGTGGAGTTGTGCATGGGGTGTGTTTGGAACATTTTGTCAGCAGCCGAGTCCAAAATTCAGCGATTCCCCATCTCAGCACAGAAAGCAGGTAGAACAAGTTTTGTGGTGCCTTTCAGCTGCCTACTGGGGTAGTGTAAAAACTACCAACAGAACTCGTTTCTGGCACCTTCCCCGGTGGAGGTGTGCATGGGGTGTGTTTGGAACATTTTGTCACCAGCCGAGTCCAAAATTCAGCGATTCCCCATCTCAGCCCAGAAAGCAGGTAGAACCGGTTTTATGGTGCCTTTCAGCTGCCTACCGGGGTAGTGTAAAAACTACCAACAGAACTCGTTTCTGGCACCTTCCCCGGTGGAGTTGTGCATGGGGTGTGTTTGGAACATTTTGTCACCAGCCGAGTCCAAAATTCAGCGATTCCCCATCTCAGCCCAGAAAGCAGGTAGAACAACTTTTGTGGTGCCTTTCAGCTGCCTACCGGGGTAGTGTAAAAACTACCAACAGAACTCCTTTCTGGCACCTTCCCCGGTGGAGTTGTGCATGGGGTGTGTTTGGAACATTTTGTCACCAGCCGAGTCCAAAATTCAGCGATTCCCCATCTCAGCCCAGAAAGCAGGTAGAACAAGTTTTGTGGTGCCTTTCAGCTGCCTACCGGGGTAGTGTAAAAACTACCAACAGAACTCGTTTCTGGCACCTTCCCCGGTGGAGTTGTGCATGGGGTGTGTTTGGAACATTTTGTCACCAGCCGAGTCCAAAATTCAGCGATTCCCCATCTCAGCCCAGAAAGCAGGTAGAACAAGTTTTATGGTGCCTTTCAGCTGCCTACCGGGGTAGTGTAAAAACTACCAACAGTACTCGTTTCTGGCACCTTCCCCGGTGGAGTTGTGCATGGGGTGTGTTTGGAACATTTTGTTACCAGCCGAGTCCAAAATTCAGCCGTTCCCCATCTCAGCCCAGAAAGCAGGTAGAACAAGTTTTGTGGTGCCTTTCTCTTGCCTACCGGGGTAGTGTAAAAACTACCAACAGAACTCCTTTCTGGCACCTTCCCCGGTGGAGTTGTGCATGGGGTGTGTTTGGAACATTTTGTCACCAGCCGAGTCCAAAATTCAGCGATTCCCCATCTCAGCCCAGAAAGCAGGTAGAACAAGTTTTGTGGTGCCTTTCAGCTGCCTACCGGGGTAGTGTAAAAACTACCAACAGAACTCGTTTCTGGCACCTTCCCCGGTGGAGTTGTGCATGGGGTGTGTTTGGAACATTTTGTCACCAGCCGAGTCCAAAATTCAGCGATTCCCCATCTCAGCCCAGAAAGCAGGTAGAACCGGTTTTATGGTGCCTTTCAGCTGCCTACCGGGGTAGTGTAAAAACTACCAACAGAACTCCTTTCTGGCACCTTCCCCGGTGGAGTTGTGCATGGGGTGTGTTTGGAACATTTTGTCACCAGCCGAGTCCAAAATTCAGCGATTCCCCATCTCAGCCCAGAAAGCAGGTAGAACCGGTTTTATGGTGCCTTTCAGCTGCCTACCGGGGTAGTGTAAAAACTACCAACAGAACTCCTTTCTGGCACCTTCCCCGGTGGAGGTGTGCATGGGGTGTGTTTGGAACATTTTGTCACCAGCCGAGTCCAAAATTCAGCGATTCCCCATCTCAGCCCAGAAAGCAGGTAGAACAAGTTTTGTGGTGCCTTTCAGCTGCCTACCGGGGTAGTGTAAAAACTACCAACAGAACTCGTTTCTGGCACCTTCCCCGGTGGAGTTGTGCATGGGGTGTGTTTGGAACATTTTGTCACCAGCCGAGTCCAAAATTCAGCGATTCCCCATCTCAGCCCAGAAAGCAGGTAGAACAAGTTTTGTGGTGCCTTTCAGCTGCCTACCGGGGTAGTGTAAAAACTACCAACAGAACTCGTTTCTGGCACCTTCCCCGGTGGAGTTGTGCATGGGGTGTGTTTGGAACATTTTGTCACCAGCCGAGTCCAAAATTCAGCGATTCCCCATCTCAGCCCAGAAAGCAGGTAGAACAAGTTTTGTGGTGCCTTTCAGCTGCCTACCGGGGTAGTGTAAAAACTACCAACAGAACTTGTTTCTGGCACCTTCCCCGGTGGAGGTGTGCATGGGGTGTGTTTGGAACATTTTGTCACCAGCCGAGTCCAAAATTCAGCGATTCTCCATCTCAGCCAGAAAGCAGGTACAACAAGTTTTGTGGTGCCTTTCTCTTGCCTACCGGGGTAGTGTAAAAACTACCAACAGAACTCGTTTCTGGCACCTTCCCCGGTGGAGTTGTGCATGGGGTGTGTTTGGAACATTTTGTCACCAGCCGAGTCCAAAATTCAGCCGTTCCCCATCTCAGCCCAGAAAGCAGGTAGAACAAGTTTTGTGGTGCCTTTCAGCTGCCTACTGGGGTAGTGTAAAAACTACCAACAGAACTCCTTTCTGGCACCTTCCCCGGTGGAGGTGTGCATGGGGTGTGTTTGGAACATTTTGTCACCAGCCGAGTCCAAAATTCAGCGATTCCCCATCTCAGCCCAGAAAGCAGGTAGAACAAGTTTTGTGGTGCCTTTCAGCTGCCTACCGGGGTAGTGTAAAAACTACCAACAGAACTCGTTTCTGGCACCTTCCCCGGTGGAGTTGTGCATGGGGTGTGTTTGGAACATTTTGTCAGCAGCCGAGTCCAAAATTCAGCGATTCCCCATCTCAGCCCAGAAAGCAGGTAGAACAAGTTTTGTGGTGCCTTTCAGCTGCCTACCGGGGTAGTGTAAAAACTACCAACAGAACTCCTTTCTGGCACCTTCCCCGGTGGAGTTGTGCATGGGGTGTGTTTGGAACATTTTGTCACCAGCCGAGTCCAAAATTCAGCGATTCCCCATCTCAGCCCAGAAAGCAGGTAGAACAAGTTTTGTGGTGCCTTTCAGCTGCCTACCGGGGTAGTGTAAAAACTACCAACAGAACTCGTTTCTGGCACCTTCCCCGGTGGAGTTGTGCATGGGGTGTGTTTGGAACATTTTGTCACCAGCCGAGTCCAAAATTCAGCGATTCCCCATCTCAGCCCAGAAAGCAGGTAGAACAAGTTTTGTGGTGCCTTTCAGCTGCCTACCGGGGTAGTGTAAAAACTACCAACAGAACTCGTTTCTGGCACCTTCCCCGGTGGAGTTGTGCATGGGGTGTGTTTGGAACATTTTGTTACCAGCCGAGTCCAAAATTCAGCCGTTCCCCATCTCAGCCCAGAAAGCAGGTAGAACAAGTTTTGTGGTGCCTTTCTCTTGCCTACCGGGGTAGTGTAAAAACTACCAACGGAACTCGATTCTGGCACCTTCCCGGTGGAGTTGTGCATGGGGTGTGTTTGGAACATTTTGTCACCAGCCGAGTCCAAAACTCAGTGATTCCCCATCTCAGCCCAGAAAGCAGGTAGAACAAGTTTTGTGGTGCCTTTCAGCTGCCTACCGGGGTAGTGTAAAAACTACCAACAGAACTCGTTTCTGGCACCTTCCCCGGTGGAGTTGTGCATGGGGTGTGTTTGGAACATTTTGTCACCAGCCGAGTCCAAAATTCAGCGATTCCCCATCTCAGCCGAGAAAGCAGGTAGAAAAACTTTTGTGGTGCCTTTCAGCTGCCTACCGGGGTAGTGTAAAAACTACCAACAGAACTCGTTTCTGGCACCTTCCCCGGTGGAGTTGTGCATGGGGTGTGTTTGGAACATTTTGTCACCAGCCGACTCCAAAATTCAGCTATTCCCCATCTCAGCCCAGAAAGCAGGTAGAACAAGTTTTGTGGTGCCTTTCAGCTGCCTACCGGGGTAGTGTAAAAACTACCAACAGAACTCGTTTCTGGCACCTTCCCCGGTGGAGTTGTGCATGGGGTGTGTTTGGAACATTTTGTCAGCAGCCGAGTCCAAAATTCAGCGATTCCCCATCTCAGCCCAGAAAGCAGGTAGAACAAGTTTTGTGGTGCCTTTCAGCTGCCTACCGGGGTAGTGTAAAAACTACCAACAGAACTCCTTTCTGGCACCTTCCCCGGTGGAGTTGTGCATGGGGTGTGTTTGGAACATTTTGTCACCAGCCGAGTCCAAAATTCAGCGATTCCCCATCTCAGCCCAGAAAGCAGGTAGAACAACTTTTGTGGTGCCTTTCAGCTGCCTACCGGGGTAGTGTAAAAACTACCAACAGAACTCGTTTCTGGCACCTTCCCCGGTGGAGTTGTGCATGGGGTGTGTTTGGAACATTTTGTCACCAGCCGAGTCCAAAATTCAGCGATTCCCCATCTCAGCCCAGAAAGCAGGTAGAACAAGTTTTGTGGTGCCTTTCAGCTGCCTACCGGGGTAGTGTAAAAACTACCAACAGAACTCGTTTCTGGCACCTTCCCCGGTGGAGGTGTGCATGGGGTGTGTTTGGAACATTTTGTCACCAGCCGAGTCCAAAATTCAGCGATTCTCCATCTCAGCCCAGAAAGCAGGTAGAACAAGTTTTGTGGTGCCTTTCTTTTGCCTACCGGGGTAGTGTAAAAACTACCAACAGAACTCGTTTCTGGCACCTTCCCCGGTGGAGTTGTGCATGGGGTGTGTTTGGAACATTTTGTCACCAGCCGAGTCCAAAATTCAGCGATTCCCCATCTCAGCCCAGAAAGCAGGTAGAACAAGTTTTGTGGTGCCTTTCAGCTGCCTACCGGGGTAGTGTAAAAACTACCAACAGAACTCGTTTCTGGCACCTTCCCCGGTGGAGTTGTGCATGGGGTGTGTTTGGAACATTTTGTCACCAGCCGAGTCCAAAATTCAGCGATTCCCCATCTCAGCCCAGAAAGCAGGTAGAACAAGTTTTGTGGTGCCTTTCAGCTGCCTACCGGGGTAGTGTAAAAACTACCAACAGAACTCGTTTCTGGCACCTTCCCCGGTGGAGTTGTGCATGGGGTGTGTTTGGAACATTTTGTCAGCAGCCGAGTCCAAAATTCAGCGATTCCCCATCTCAGCCCAGAAAGCAGGTAGAACAAGTTTTGTGGTGCCTTTCAGCTGCCTACCGGGGTAGTGTAAAAACTACCAACAGAACTCGTTTCTGGCACCTTCCCCGGTGGAGTTGTGCATGGGGTGTGTTTGGAACATTTTGTCACCAGCCGAGTCCAAAATTCAGCGATTCCCCATCTCAGCCCAGAAAGCAGGTACAACAAGTTTTGTGGTGCCTTTCAGCTGCCTACCGGGGTAGTGTAAAAACTACCAACGGAACTCGATTCTGGCACCTTCCCCGGTGGAGTTGTGCATGGGGTGTGTTTGGAACATTTTGTCACCAGCCGAGTCCAAAATTCAGTGATTCCCCATCTCAGCCCAGAAAGCAGGTAGAACAAGTTTTGTGGTGCCTTTCAGCTGCCTACCGGGGTAGTGTAAAAACTACCAACAGAACTCGTTTCTGGCACCTTCCCCGGTGGAGTTGTGCATGGGGTGTGTTTGGAACATTTTGTCACCAGCCGAGTCCAAAATTCAGCGATTCCCCATCTCAGCCCAGAAAGCAGGTAGAACAACTTTTGTGGTGCCTTTCAGCTGCCTACCGGGGTAGTGTAAAAACTACCAACAGAACTCCTTTCTGGCACCTTCCCCGGTGGAGTTGTGCATGGGGTGTGTTTGGAACATTTTGTCACCAGCCGAGTCCAAAATTCAGCGATTCCCCATCTCAGCCCAGAAAGCAGGTAGAACAAGTTTTGTGGTGCCTTTCAGCTGCCTACCGGGGTAGTGTAAAAACTACCAACAGAACTCGTTTCTGGCACCTTCCCCGGTGGAGTTGTGCATGGGGTGTGTTTGGAACATTTTGTCACCAGCCGAGTCCAAAATTCAGCGATTCCCCATCTCAGCCCAGAAAGCAGGTAGAACAAGTTTTATGGTGCCTTTCAGCTGCCTACCGGGGTAGTGTAAAAACTACCAACAGAACTCGTTTCTGGCACCTTCCCCGGTGGAGTTGTGCATGGGGTGTGTTTGGAACATTTTGTTACCAGCCGAGTCCAAAATTCAGCCGTTCCCCATCTCAGCCCAGAAAGCAGGTAGAACAAGTTTTGTGGTGCCTTTCTCTTGCCTACCGGGGTAGTGTAAAAACTACCAACGGAACTCGATTCTGGCACCTTCCCCGGTGGAGTTGTGCATGGGGTGTGTTTGGAACATTTTGTCACCAGCCGAGTCCAAAATTCAGCGATTCCCCATCTCAGCCCAGAAAGCAGGTAGAACAAGTTTTGTGGTGCCTTTCAGCTGCCTACCGGGGTAGTGTAAAAACTACCAACAGAACTCGTTTCTGGCACCTTCCCCGGTGGAGTTGTGCATGGGGTGTGTTTGGAACATTTTGTCACCAGCCGAGTCCAAAATTCAGCGATTCCCCATCTCAGACCAGAAAGCAGGTAGAACCGGTTTTATGGTGCCTTTCAGCTGCCTACCGGGGTAGTGTAAAAACTACCAACAGAACTCGTTTCTGGCACCTTCCCCGGTGGAGTTGTGCATGGGGTGTGTTTGGAACATTTTGTCACCAGCCGAGTCCAAAATTCAGCGATTCCCCATCTCAGCCCAGAAAGCAGGTAGAACAAGTTTTGTGGTGCCTTTCAGCTGCCTACCGGGGTAGTGTAAAAACTACCAACAGAACTCGTTTCTGGCACCTTCCCCGGTGGAGTTGTGCATGGGGTGTGTTTCGAACATTTTGTCACCAGCCGAGTCCAAAATTCAGCGATTCCCCATCTCAGCCCAGAAAGCAGGTAGAACAAGTTTTGTGGTGCCTTTCAGCTGCCTACCGGGGTAGTGTAAAAACTACCAACAGAACTTGTTTCTGGCACCTTCCCCGGTGGAGGTGTGCATGGGGTGTGTTTGGAACATTTTGTCACCAGCCGAGTCCAAAATTCAGCGATTCTCCATCTCAGCCCAGAAAGCAGGTACAACAAGTTTTGTGGTGCCTTTCTCTTGCCTACCGGGGTAGTGTAAAAACTACCAACAGAACTCGTTTCTGGCACCTTCCCCGGTGGAGTTGTGCATGGGGTGTGTTTGGAACATTTTGTCACCAGCCGAGTCCAAAATTCAGCGATTCCCCATCTCAGCCCAGAAAGCAGGTAGAACAAGTTTTGTGGTGCCTTTCAGCTGCCTACTGGGGTAGTGTAAAAACTACCAACAGAACTCCTTTCTGGCACCTTCCCCGGTGGAGTTGTGCATGGGTGTGTTTGGAACATTTTGTCACCAGCCGAGTCCAAAATTCAGCGATTCCCCATCTCAGCCCAGAAAGCAGGTACAACAAGTTTTGTGGTGCCTTTCAGCTGCCTACCGGGGTAGTGTAAAAACTACCAACAGAACTCGTTTCTGGCACCTTCCCCGGTGGAGGTGTGCATGGGGTGTGTTTGGAACATTTTGTCACCAGCCGAGTCCAAAATTCAGCGATTCCCCATCTCAGCCCAGAAAGCAGGTAGAACCGGTTTTATGGTGCCTTTCAGCTGCCTACCGGGGTAGTGTAAAAACTACCAACAGAACTCCTTTCTGGCACCTTCCCCGGTGGAGTTGTGCATGGGGTGTGTTTGGAACATTTTGTCACCAGCCGAGTCCAAAATTCAGCGATTCCCCATCTCAGCCCAGAAAGCAGGTAGAACAAGTTTTGTGGTGCCTTTCAGCTGCCTACCGGGGTAGTGTAAAAACTACCAACAGAACTCGTTTCTGGCACCTTCCCCGGTGGAGTTGTGCATGGGGTGTGTTTGGAACATTTTGTCACCAGCCGAGTCCAAAATTCAGCGATTCCCCATCTCAGCCCAGAAAGCAGGTACAACAAGTTTTGTGGTGCCTTTCAGCTGCCTACCGGGGTAGTGTAAAAACTACCAACAGAACTCGTTTCTGGCACCTTCCCCGGTGGAGTTGTGCATGGGGTGTGTTTGGAACATTTTGTTACCAGCCGAGTCCAAAATTCAGCCGTTCCCCATCTCAGCCCAGAAAGCAGGTAGAACAAGTTTTGTGGTGCCTTTCTCTTGCCTACCGGGGTAGTGTAAAATCTACCAACGGAACTCGATTCTGGCACCTTCCCCGGTGGAGTTGTGCATGGGGTGTGTTTGGAACATTTTGTCACCAGCCGAGTCCAAAATTCAGTGATTCCCCATCTCAGCCCAGAAAGCAGGTAGAACAAGTTTTGTGGTGCCTTTCAGCTGCCTACCGGGGTAGTGTAAAAACTACCAACAGAACTCGTTTCTGGCACCTTCCCCGGTGGAGTTGTGCATGGGGTGTGTTTGGAACATTTTGTCACCAGCCGAGTCCAAAATTCAGCGATTCCCCATCTCAGCCGAGAAAGCAGGTAGAAAAACTTTTGTGGTGCCTTTCAGCTGCCTACCGGGGTAGTGTAAAAACTACCAACAGAACTCGTTTCTGGCACCTTCCCCGGTGGAGTTGTGCATGGGGTGTGTTTGGAACATTTTGTCACCAGCCGACTCCAAAATTCAGCTATTCCCCATCTCAGCCCAGAAAGCAGGTAGAACAAGTTTTGTGGTGCCTTTCAGCTGCCTACCGGGGTAGTGTAAAAACTACCAACAGAACTCGTTTCTGGCACCTTCCCCGGTGGAGTTGTGCATGGGGTGTGTTTGGAACATTTTGTCAGCAGCCGAGTCCAAAATTCAGCGATTCCCCATCTCAGCCCAGAAAGCAGGTAGAACAAGTTTTGTGGTGCCTTTCAGCTGCCTACCGGGGTAGTGTAAAAACTACCAACAGAACTCGTTTCTGGCACCTTCCCCGGTGGAGTTGTGCATGGGGTGTGTTTGGAACATTTTGTCACCAGCCGAGTCCAAAATTCAGCGATTCCCCATCTCAGCCCAGAAAGCAGGTAGAACAAGTTTTGTGGTGCCTTTCAGCTGCCTACCGGGGTAGTGTAAAAACTACCAACAGAACTCGTTTCTGGCACCTTCCCCGGTGGAGTTGTGCATGGGGTGTGTTTGGAACATTTTGTCACCAGCCGAGTCCAAAATTCAGCGATTCCCCATCTCAGCCCAGAAAGCAGGTAGAACAAGTTTTGTGGTGCCTTTCAGCTGCCTACTGGGGTAGTGTAAAAACTACCAACAGAACTCCTTTCTGGCACCTTCCCCGGTGGAGTTGTGCATGGGGTGTGTTTGGAACATTTTGTCACCAGCCGAGTCCAAAATTCAGTGATTCCCCATCTCAGCCCAGAAAGCAGGTAGAACAAGTTTTGTGGTGCCTTTCAGCTGCCTACCGGGGTAGTGTAAAAACTACCAACAGAACTCCTTTCTGGCACCTTCCCCGGTGGAGTTGTGCATGGGGTGTGTTTGGAACATTTTGTCACCAGCCGAGTCCAAAATTCAGCGATTCCCCATCTCAGCCCAGAAAGCAGGTAGAACCGGTTTTATGGTGCCTTTCAGCTGCCTACCGGGGTAGTGTAAAAACTACCAACAGAACTCCTTTCTGGCACCTTCCCCGGTGGAGGTGTGCATGGGGTGTGTTTGGAACATTTTGTCACCAGCCGAGTCCAAAATTCAGCGATTCCCCATCTCAGCCCAGAAAGCAGGTAGAACAAGTTTTGTGGTGCCTTTCAGCTGCCTACCGGGGTAGTGTAAAAACTACCAACAGAACTCGTTTCTGGCACCTTCCCCGGTGGAGTTGTGCATGGGGTGTGTTTGGAACATTTTGTCACCAGCCGAGTCCAAAATTCAGCGATTCCCCATCTCAGCCCAGAAAGCAGGTAGAACAAGTTTTGTGGTGCCTTTCAGCTGCCTACCGGGGTAGTGTAAAAACTACCAACAGAACTCGTTTCTGGCACCTTCCCCGGTGGAGTTGTGCATGGGGTGTGTTTGGAACATTTTGTCACCAGCCGAGTCGAAAATTCAGCGATTCCCCATCTCAGCCCAGAAAGCAGGTAGAACAAGTTTTGTGGTGCCTTTCAGCTGCCTACCGGGGTAGTGTAAAAACTACCAACAGAACTTGTTTCTGGCACCTTCCCCGGTGGAGGTGTGCATGGGGTGTGTTTGGAACATTTTGTCACCAGCCGAGTCCAAAATTCAGCGATTCTCCATCTCAGCCCAGAAAGCAGGTACAACAAGTTTTGTGGTGCCTTTCTCTTGCCTACCGGGGTAGTGTAAAAACTACCAACAGAACTCGTTTCTGGCACCTTCCCCGGTGGAGTTGTGCATGGGGTGTGTTTGGAACATTTTGTCACCAGCCGAGTCCAAAATTCAGCGATTCCCCATCTCAGCCCAGAAAGCAGGTAGAACAAGTTTTGTGGTGCCTTTCAGCTGCCTACTGGGGTAGTGTAAAAACTACCAACAGAACTCCTTTCTGGCACCTTCCCCGGTGGAGTTGTGCATGGGGTGTGTTTGGAACATTTTGTCACCAGCCGAGTCCAAAATTCAGCGATTCCCCATCTCAGCCCAGAAAGCAGGTACAACAAGTTTTGTGGTGCCTTTCAGCTGCCTACCGGGGTAGTGTAAAAACTACCAACAGAACTCGTTTCTGGCACCTTCCCCGGTGGAGGTGTGCATGGGGTGTGTTTGGAACATTTTGTCACCAGCCGAGTCCAAAATTCAGCGATTCCCCATCTCAGCCCAGAAAGCAGGTAGAACCGGTTTTATGGTGCCTTTCAGCTGCCTACCGGGGTAGTGTAAAAACTACCAACAGAACTCCTTTCTGGCACCTTCCCCGGTGGAGTTGTGCATGGGGTGTGTTTGGAACATTTTGTCACCAGCCGAGTCCAAAATTCAGCGATTCCCCATCTCAGCCCAGAAAGCAGGTAGAACAAGTTTTGTGGTGCCTTTCAGCTGCCTACCGGGGTAGTGTAAAAACTACCAACAGAACTCGTTTCTGGCACCTTCCCCGGTGGAGTTGTGCATGGGGTGTGTTTGGAACATTTTGTCACCAGCCGAGTCCAAAATTCAGCGATTCCCCATCTCAGCCCAGAAAGCAGGTAGAACAAGTTTTGTGGTGCCTTTCAGCTGCCTACCGGGGTAGTGTAAAAACTACCAACAGAACTCGTTTCTGGCACCTTCCCCGGTGGAGTTGTGCATGGGGTGTGTTTGGAACATTTTGTTACCAGCCGAGTCCAAAATTCAGCCGTTCCCCATCTCAGCCCAGAAAGCAGGTAGAACAAGTTTTGTGGTGCCTTTCTCTTGCCTACCGGGGTAGTGTAAAATCTACCAACGGAACTCGATTCTGGCACCTTCCCCGGTGGAGTTGTGCATGGGGTGTGTTTGGAACATTTTGTCACCAGCCGAGTCCAAAATTCAGTGATTCCCCATCTCAGCCCAGAAAGCAGGTAGAACAAGTTTTGTGGTGCCTTTCAGCTGCCTACCGGGGTAGTGTAAAAACTACCAACAGAACTCGTTTCTGGCACCTTCCCCGGTGGAGTTGTGCATGGGGTGTGTTTGGAACATTTTGTCACCAGCCGAGTCCAAAATTCAGCGATTCCCCATCTCAGCCGAGAAAGCAGGTAGAAAAACTTTTGTGGTGCCTTTCAGCTGCCTACCGGGGTAGTGTAAAAACTACCAACAGAACTCGTTTCTGGCACCTTCCCCGGTGGAGTTGTGCATGGGGTGTGTTTGGAACATTTTGTCACCAGCCGACTCCAAAATTCAGCTATTCCCCATCTCAGCCCAGAAAGCAGGTAGAACAAGTTTTGTGGTGCCTTTCAGCTGCCTACCGGGGTAGTGTAAAAACTACCAACAGAACTCGTTTCTGGCACCTTCCCCGGTGGAGTTGTGCATGGGGTGTGTTTGGAACATTTTGTCAGCAGCCGAGTCCAAAATTCAGCGATTCCCCATCTCAGCCCAGAAAGCAGGTAGAACAAGTTTTGTGGTGCCTTTCAGCTGCCTACCGGGGTAGTGTAAAAACTACCAACAGAACTCGTTTCTGGCACCTTCCCCGGTGGAGTTGTGCATGGGGTGTGTTTGGAACATTTTGTCACCAGCCGAGTCCAAAATTCAGCGATTCCCCATCTCAGCCCAGAAAGCAGGTAGAACAAGTTTTGTGGTGCCTTTCAGCTGCCTACCGGGGTAGTGTAAAAACTACCAACAGAACTCGTTTCTGGCACCTTCCCCGGTGGAGTTGTGCATGGGGTGTGTTTGGAACATTTTGTCACCAGCCGAGTCCAAAATTCAGCCATTCCCCATCTCAGCCCAGAAAGCAGGTAGAACAAGTTTTGTGGTGCCTTTCAGCTGCCTACTGGGGTAGTGTAAAAACTACCAACAGAACTCCTTTCTGGCACCTTCCCCGGTGGAGTTGTGCATGGGGTGTGTTTGGAACATTTTGTCACCAGCCGAGTCCAAAATTCAGTGATTCCCCATCTCAGCCCAGAAAGCAGGTAGAACAAGTTTGTGGTGCCTTTCAGCTGCCTACCGGGGTAGTGTAAAAACTACCAACAGAACTCGTTTCTGGCACCTTCCCCGGTGGAGTTGTGCATGGGGTGTGTTTGGAACATTTTGTCACCAGCCGAGTCCAAAATTCAGCGATTCCCCATCTCAGCCCAGAAAGCAGGTAGAACAAGTTTTGTGGTGCCTTTCAGCTGCCTACCGGGGTAGTGTAAAAACTACCAACAGAACTCGTTTCTGGCACCTTCCCCGGTGGAGTTGTGCATGGGGTGTGTTTGGAACATTTTGTCACCAGCCGAGTCCAAAATTCAGCGATTCCCCATCTCAGCCCAGAAAGCAGGTAGAACAAGTTTTGTGGTGCCTTTCTCTTGCCTACCGGGGTAGTGTAAAAACTACCAAGAGAACTCGTTTCTGGCACCTTCCCCGGTGGAGGTGTGCATGGGGTGTGTTTGGAACATTTTGTCACCAGCCGAGTCCAAAATTCAGCGATTCCCCATCTCAGCCCAGAAAGCAGGTAGAACAAGTTTTGTGGTGCCTTTCAGCTGCCTACCGGGGTAGTGTAAAAACTACCAACAGAACTCGTTTCTGGCACCTTCCCCGGTGGAGTTGTGCATGGGGTGTGTTTGGAACATTTTGTCAGCAGCCGAGTCCAAAATTCAGCGATTCCCCATCTCAGCCCAGAAAGCAGGTAGAACAAGTTTTGTGGTGCCTTTCAGCTGCCTACCGGGGTAGTGTAAAAACTACCAACAGAACTCGTTTCTGGCACCTTCCCCGGTGGAGGTGTGCATGGGGTGTGTTTGGAACATTTTGTCACCAGCCGAGTCCAAAATTCAGCGATTCCCCATCTCAGCCCAGAAAGCAGGTAGAACAGGTTTTGTGGTGCCTTTCAGCTGCCTACCGGGGTAGTGTAAAAACTACCAACAGAACTCGTTTCTGGCACCTTCCCCGGTGGAGTTGTGCATGGGGTGTGTTTGGAACATTTTGTCACCAGCCGAGTCCAAAATTCAGCGATTCCCCATCTCAGCCCAGAAAGCAGGTAGAACAAGTTTTGTGGTGCCTTTCAGTTGCCTACCGGGGTAGTGTAAAAACTACCAACAGAACTCGTTTCTGGCACCTTCCCCGGTGGAGTTGTGCATGGGGTGTGTTTGGAACATTTGTCACCAGCCGAGTCCAAAATTCAGCGATTCCCCATCTCAGCCCAGAAAGCAGGTAGAACAAGTTTTGTGGTGCCTTTCAGCTGCCTACCGGGGTAGTGTAAAAACTACCAACAGAACTCGTTTCTGGCACCTTCCCCGGTGGAGTTGTGCATGGGGTGTGTTTGGAACATTTTGTCACCAGCCGAGTCCAAAATTCAGCGATTCCCCATCTCAGCCCAGAAAGCAGGTAGAACAAGGTTTTATGGTGCCTTTCAGCTGCCTACCGGGGTAGTGTAAAAACTACCAACAGAACTCGTTTCTGGCACCTTCCCCGGTGGAGTTGTGCATGGGGTGTGTTTCGAACATTTTGTCACAGCCGAGTCCAAAATTCAGCGATTCCCCATCTCAGCCCAGAAAGCAGGTAGAACAAGTTTTGTGGTGCCTTTCAGCTGCCTACCGGGGTAGTGTAAAAACTACCAACAGAACTCGCTTTCTGGCACCTTCCCCGGTGGAGTTGTGCATGGGGTGTGTTTGGAACATTTTGTCTACCAGCCGAGTCCAAAATTCAGCGATTCCCCATCTCAGCCCAGAAAGCAGGTAGAACAAGTTTTGTGGTGCCTTTCAGCTGCCTACCGGGGTAGTGTAAAAACTACCAACGGAACTCGATTCTGGCACCTTCCCCGGTGGAGGTGTGCATGGGGTGTGTTTGGAACATTTTGTCACCAGCCGAGTCCAAAATTCAGCGATTCCCCATCTCAGCCCAGAAAGCAGGTAGAACAACGGTTTTGTGGTGCCTTTCAGCTGCCTACCGGGGTAGTGTAAAAACTACCAACAGAACTCCTTTCTGGCACCTTCCCCGGTGGAGTTGTGCATGGGGTGTGTTTGGAACATTTTGTCACCAGCCGAGTCCAAAATTCAGCGATTCCCCATCTCAGCCCAGAAAGCAGGTAGAACAAGTTTTGTGGTGCCTTTCAGCTGCCTACCGGGGTAGTGTAAAAACTACCAACAGAACTCGTTTCTGGCACCTTCCCCGGTGGAGTTGTGCATGGGGTGTGTTTGGAACATTTTGTCACCAGCCGAGCTCCAAAATTCAGCGATTCCCCATCTCAGCCCAGAAAGCAGGTAGAACAAGTTTTGTGGTGCCTTTCAGCTGCCTACCGGGGTAGTGTAAAAACTACCAACAGAACTCGTTTCTGGCACCTTCCCCGGTGGAGTTGTGCATGGGGTGTGTTTGGAACATTTTGTCACCAGCCGAGTCCAAAATTCAGCGATTCCCCATCTCAGCCCAGAAAGCAGGTAGAACAAGTTTTGTGGTGCCTTTCAGCTGCCTACCGGGGTAGTGTAAAAACTACCAACAGAACTCGTTTCTGGCACCTTCCCCGGTGGAGTTGTGCATGGGGTGTGTTTGGAACATTTTGTCACCAGCCGAGTCCAAAATTCAGCGATTCCCCATCTCAGCCCAGAAAGCAGGTAGAACAAGTTTTGTGGTGCCTTTCAGCTGCCTACCGGGGTAGTGTAAAAACTACCAACAGAACTCGTTTCTGGCACCTTCCCCGGTGGAGTTGTGCATGGGGTGTGTTTGGAACATTTTGTCACCAGCCGAGTCCAAAATTCAGCGATTCCCCATCTCAGCCCAGAAAGCAGGTAGAACAAGTTTTGTGGTGCCTTTCAGCTGCCTA
>NW_026611875.1:0-81576 GCF_023638135.1 Falco biarmicus
TGACAAAATGTTCCAAACACACCCCATGCACAACTCCACCGGGGAAGGTGCCAGAAACGAGTTCTGTTGGTAGTTTTTACACTACCCCGGTAGGCAGCTGAAAGGCACCACAAAACTTGTTCTACCTGCTTTCTGGGCTGAGATGGGGAATCGCTGAATTTTGGACTCGGCTGGTGACAAAATGTTCCAAACACACCCCATGCACAACTCCACCGGGGAAGGTGCCAGAAACGAGTTCTGTTGGTAGTTTTTACACTACCCCGGTAGGCAGCTGAAAGGCACCACAAAACTTGTTCTACCTGCTTTCTGGGCTGAGATGGGGAATCGCTGAATTTTGGACTCGGCTGGTGACAAAATGTTCCAAACACACCCCATGCACAACTCCACCGGGGAAGGTGCCAGAAACGAGTTCTGTTGGTAGTTTTTACACTACCCCGGTAGGCAGCTGAAAGGCACCACAAAACTTGTTGTACCTGCTTTCTGGGCTGAGATGGGGAATCGCTGAATTTTGGACTCGGCTGGTGACAAAATGTTCCAAACACACCCCATGCACAACTCCACCGGGGAAGGTGCCAGAAACGAATTCTGTTGGTAGTTTTTACACTACCCCGGTAGGCAGCTGAAAGGCACCACAAAACTTGTTCTACCTGCTTTCTGGGCTGAGATGGGGAATCGCTGAATTTTGGACTCGGCTGCTGACAAAATGTTCCAAACACACCCCATGCACAACTCCACCGGGGAAGGTGCCAGAAACGAGTTCTGTTGGTAGTTTTTACACTACCCCGGTAAGCAGCTGAAAGGCACCACAAAACTTGTTCTACCTGCTTTCTGGGCTGAGATGGGGAATCGCTGAATTTTGGACTCGGCTGGTGACAAAATGTTCCAAACACACCCCATGCACAACTCCACCGGGGAAGGTGCCAGAAACGAGTTCTGTTGGTAGTTTTTACACTACCCCGGTAGGCAAGAGAAAGGCACCACAAAACTTGTTCTACCTGCTTTCTGGGCTGAGATGGGGAATCGCTGAATTTTGGACTCGGCTGCTGACAAAATGTTCCAAACACACCCCATGCACAACTCCACCGGGAAGGTGCCAGAAACGAGTTCTGTTGGTAGTTTTTACACTACCCCGGCAGGCAGCTGAAAGGCACCACAAAACTTGTTCTACCTGCTTTCTGGGCTGAGATGGGGAATCGCTGAATTTTGGACTCGGCTGGTGACAAAATGTTCCAAACACACCCCATGCACACCTCCACCGGGGAAGGTGCCAGAAACGAGTTCTGATGGTAGTTTTTACACTACCCCGGTAGGCAGCTGAAAGGCACCACAAAACTTGTTCTACCTGCTTTCTGGGCTGAGATGGGGAATCGCTGAATTTTGGACTCGGCTGGTGACAAAATGTTCCAAACACACCCCATGCACAACTCCACCGGGGAAGGTGCCAGAAACGAGTTCTGTTGGTACTTTTTACACTACCCCGGTAGGCAGCTGAAAGGCACCACAAAACTTGTTCTACCTGCTTTCTGGGCTGAGATGGGGAATCGCTGAATTTTGGACTCGGCTGCTGACAAAATGTTCCAAACACACCCCACGCACAACTCCACCGGGGAAGGTGCCAGAAAGGAGTTCTGTTGGTAGTTTTTACACTACCCCGGTAGGCAGCTGAAAGGCACCACAAAACTTGTTCTACCTGCTTTCTGGGCTGAGATGGGGAATCGCTGAATTTTGGACTCGGCTGGTGACAAAATGTTCCAAACACACCCCATGCACAACTCCACCGGGGAAGGTGCCAGAAACGAGTTCTGTTGGTAGTTTTTACACTACCCCGGTAGGCAGCTGAAAGGCACCACAAAACTTGTTCTACCTGCTTTCTGGGCTGAGATGGGGAATCGCTGAATTTTGGACTCGGCTGGTGACAAAATGTTCCAAACACACCCCATGCACAACTCCACCGGGGAAGGTGCCAGAAACGAGTTCTGATGGTAGTTTTTACACTACCCCGGTAGGCAGCTGAAAGGCACCACAAAACTTGTTCTACCTGCTTTCTGGGCTGAGATGGGGAATCGCTGAATTTTGGACTCGGCTGGTGACAAAATGTTCCAAACACACCCCATGCACAACTCCACCGGGGAAGGTGCCAGAAACGAGTTCTGTTGGTAGTTTTTACACTACCCCGGTAGGCAGCTGAAAGGCACCACAAAACTTGTTCTACCTGCTTTCTGGGCTGAGATGGGGAATCGCTGATTTTTGGACTCGGCTGGTGACAAAATGTTCCAAACACACCCCATGCACAACTCCACCGGGGAAGGTGCCAGAAACGAGTTCTGTTGGTAGTTTTTACACTACCCCGGTAGGCAAGAGAAAGGCACCACAAAACTTGTTCTACCTGCTTTCTGGGCTGAGATGGGGAATCGCTGAATTTTGGACTCGGCTGGTAACAAAATGTTCCAAACACACCCCATGCACAACTCCACCGGGGAAGGTGCCAGAAACGAGTTCTGTTGGTAGGTTTTACACTACCCCGGTAGGCAGCTGAAAGGCACCACAAAACTTGTTCTACCTGCTTTCTGGGCTGAGATGGGGAATCGCTGAATTTTGGACTCGGCTGCTGACAAAATGTTCCAAACACACCCCATGCACAACTCCACCGGGGAAGGTGCCAGAAACGAGTTCTTTTGGTAGTTTTTACACTACCCCGGTAGGCAGCTGAAAGGCACCACAAAACTTGTTCTACCTGCTTTCTGGGCTGAGATGGGGAATCGCTGAATTTTGGACTCGGGCTGGTGACAAAATGTTCCAAACACACCCCATGCACACCTCCACCGGGGAAGGTGCCAGAAACGAGTACTGTTGGTAGTTTTTACACTACCCCGGTAGGCAGCTGAAAGGCACCACAAAACTTGTTCTACCTGCTTTCTGGGCTGAGATGGGGAACGGCTGAATTTTGGACTCGGCTGGTAACAAAATGTTCCAAACACACCCCATGCACAACTCCACCGGGCAAGGTGCCAGAAACGAGTTCTGTTGGTAGTTTTTACACTACCCCGGTAGGCAGCTGAAAGGCACCACAAAACTTGTTCTACCTGCTTTCTGGGCTGAGATGGGGAATCGCTGAATTTTGGACTCGGCTGGTGACAAAATGTTCCAAACACACCCCATGCACAACTCCACCGGGGAAGGTGCCAGAAACGAGTTCTGTTGGTAGTTTTTACACTACCCCGGTAGGCAGCTGAAAGGCACCACAAAACTTGTTCTACCTGCTTTCTGGGCTGAGATGGGGAATCGCTGAATTTTGGACTCGGCTGGTGACAAAATGTTCCAAACACACCCCATGCACAACTCCACCGGGGAAGGTGCCAGAAACGAGTTCTGTTGGTAGTTTTTACACTACCCCGGCAGGCAAGAGAAAGGCACCACAAAACTTGTTCTACCTGCTTTCTGGGCTGAGATGGGGAATAGCTGAATTTTGGACTCGGCTGGTGACAAAATGTTCCAAACACACCCCATGCACAACTCCACCGGGGAAGGTGCCAGAAACGAGTTCTGTTGGTAGTTTTTACACTACCCCGGTAGGCAGCTGAAAGGCACCACAAAAGTTGTTCTACCTGCTTTCTGGGCTGAGATGGGGAATCGCTGAATTTTCAACTCGGCTGGTGACAAAATGTTCCAAACACACCCCATGCACACCTCCACCGGGGAAGGTGCCAGAAACGAGTTCTGTTGGTAGTTTTTACACTACCCCGGTAGGCAGCTGAAAGGCACCACAAAACTTGTTCTACCTGCTTTCTGGGCTGAGATGGGGAATCGCTGAATTTTGGACTCGGCTGGTGACAAAATGTTCCAAACACACCCCATGCACAACTCCACCGGGGAAGGTGCCAGAAACGAGTTCTGTTGGTAGTTTTTACACTACCCCGGTAGGCAGCTGAAAGGCACCACAAAACTTGTTCTACCTGCTTTCTGGGCTGAGATGGGGAATCGCTGAATTTTGGACTCGGCTGCTGACAAAATGTTCCAAACACACCCCATGCACAACTCCACCGGGAAGGTGCCAGAAACGAGTTCTGTTGGTAGTTTTTACACTACCCCGGTAGGCAGCTGAAAGGCACCACAAAACTTGTTCTACCTGCTTTCTGGGCTGAGATGGGGAATCGCTGAATTTTGGACTCGGCTGGTGACAAAATGTTCCAAACACACCCCATGCACAACTCCACCGGGGAAGGTGCCAGAAACGAGTTTCTGTTGGTAGTTTTTACACTACCCCGGTAGGCAGCTGAAAGGCACCACAAAACTTGTTCTACCTGCTTTCTGGGCTGAGATGGGGAATCGCTGAATTTTGGACTCGGCTGCTGACAAAATGTTCCAAACACACCCCATGCACAACTCCACCGGGGAAGGTGCCAGAAACGAGTTCTGTTGGTAGTTTTTACACTACCCCGGTAGGCAGCTGAAAGGCACCACAAAACTTGTTCTACCTGCTTTCTGGGCTGAGATGGGGAATCGCTGAATTTTGGACTCGGCTGGTGACAAAATGTTCCAAACACACCCCATGCACAACTCCACCGGGGAAGGTGCCAGAAACGAGTTCTGTTGGTAGTTTTTACACTACCCCGGTAGGCAGCTGAAAGGCACCACAAAACTTGTTCTACCTGCTTTCTGGGCTGAGATGGGGAATCGCTGAATTTTGGACTCGGCTGGTGACAAAATGTTCCAAACACACCCCATGCACACCTCCACCGGGGAAGGTGCCAGAAACGAGTTCTGTTGGTAGTTTTTACACTACCCCGGTAGGCAGCTGAAAGGCACCACAAAACTTGTTCTACCTGCTTTCTGGGCTGAGATGGGGAACGGCTGAATTTTGGACTCGGCTGGTAACAAAATGTTCCAAACACACCCCATGCACAACTCCACCGGGGAAGGTGCCAGAAACGAGTTCTGTTGGTAGTTTTTACACTACCCCGGTAGGCAGCTGAAAGGCACCACAAAACTTGTTCTACCTGCTTTCTGGGCTGAGATGGGGAATCGCTGAATTTTGGACTCGGCTGCTGACAAAATGTTCCAAACACACCCCATGCACAACTCCACCGGGGAAGGTGCCAGAAACGAGTTCTGTTGGTAGTTTTTACACTACCCCGGTAGGCAGCTGAAAGGCACCACAAAACTTGTTCTACCTGCTTTCTGGGCTGAGATGGGGAATCGCTGAATTTTGGACTCGGCTGGTGACAAAATGTTCCAAACACACCCCATGCACAACTCCACCGGGGAAGGTGCCAGAAAGGAGTTCTGTTGGTAGTTTTTACACTACCCCGGTAGGCAGCTGAAAGGCACCCCAAAACTTGTTCTACCTGCTTTCTGGGCTGAGATGGGGAATCGCTGAATTTTGGACTCGGCTGCTGACAAAATGTTCCAAACACACCCCATGCACAACTCCACCGGGGAAGGTGCCAGAAATGAGTTCTGTTGGTAGTTTTTACACTACCCCGGTAGGCAAGAGAAAGGCACCACAAAACTTGTTCTACCTGCTTTCTGGGCTGAGATGGGGAATCGCTGAATTTTGGACTCGGCTGGTGACAAAATGTTCCAAACACACCCCATGCACAACTCCACCGGGGAAGGTGCCAGAAACGAGTTCTGTTGGTAGTTTTTACACTACCCCGGTAGGCAGCTGAAAGGCACCACAAAACTTGTTCTACCTGCTTTCTGGGCTGAGATGGGGAATCGCTGAATTTTGGACTCGGCTGGTGACAAAATGTTCCAAACACACCCCATGCACAACTCCACCGGGGAAGGTGCCAGAAACGAGTTCTGTTGGTAGTTTTTACACTACCCCGGTAGGCAGCTGAAAGGCACCACAAAACTTGTTCTACCTGCTTTCTGGGCTGAGATGGGGAATCGCTGAATTTTGGACTCGGCTGGTGACAAAATGTTCCAAACACACCCCATGCACAACTCCACCGGGGAAGGTGCCAGAAACGAGTTCTGTTGGTAGTTTTTACACTACCCCGGTAGGCAGCTGAAAGGCACCACAAAACTTGTTCTACCTGCTTTCTGGGCTGAGATGGGGAATCGCTGAATTTTGGACTCGGCTGGTGACAAAATGTTCCAAACACACCCCATGCACACCTCCACCGGGGAAGGTGCCAGAAACGAGTTCTGTTGGTAGTTTTTACACTACCCCGGTAGGCAGCTGAAAGGCACCACAAAACTTGTTCTACCTGCTTTCTGGGCTGAGATGGGGAACGGCTGAATTTTGGACTCGGCTGGTAACAAAATGTTCCAAACACACCCCATGCACAACTCCACCGGGGAAGGTGCCAGAAACGAGTTCTGTTGGTAGTTTTTACACTACCCCGGTAGGCAGCTGAAAGGCACCACAAAACTTGTTCTACCTGCTTTCTGGGCTGAGATGGGGAATCGCTGAATTTTGGACTCGGCTGCTGACAAAATGTTCCAAACACACCCCATGCACAACTCCACCGGGGAAGGTGCCAGAAACGAGTTCTGTTGGTAGTTTTTACACTACCCCGGTAGGCAGCTGAAAGGCACCACAAAACTTGTTCTACCTGCTTTCTGGGCTGAGATGGGGAATCGCTGAATTTTGGACTCGGCTGGTGACAAAATGTTCCAAACACACCCCATGCACAACTCCACCGGGGAAGGTGCCAGAAAGGAGTTCTGTTGGTAGTTTTTACACTACCCCGGTAGGCAGCTGAAAGGCACCCCAAAACTTGTTCTACCTGCTTTCTGGGCTGAGATGGGGAATCGCTGAATTTTGGACTCGGCTGCTGACAAAATGTTCCAAACACACCCCATGCACAACTCCACCGGGGAAGGTGCCAGAAACGAGTTCTGTTGGTAGTTTTTACACTACCCCGGTAGGCAAGAGAAAGGCACCACAAAACTTGTTCTACCTGCTTTCTGGGCTGAGATGGGGAATCGCTGAATTTTGGACTCGGCTGGTGACAAAATGTTCCAAACACACCCCATGCACAACTCCACCGGGGAAGGTGCCAGAAACGAGTTCTGTTGGTAGTTTTTACACTACCCCGGTAGGCAGCTGAAAGGCACCACAAAACTTGTTCTACCTGCTTTCTGGGCTGAGATGGGGAATCGCTGAATTTTGGACTCGGCTGGTGACAAAATGTTCCAAACACACCCCATGCACAACTCCACCGGGGAAGGTGCCAGAAACGAGTTCTGTTGGTAGTTTTTACACTACCCCGGTAGGCAGCTGAAAGGCACCACAAAACTTGTTCTACCTGCTTTCTGGGCTGAGATGGGGAATCGCTGAATTTTGGACTCGGCTGGTGACAAAATGTTCCAAACACACCCCATGCACAACTCCACCGGGGAAGGTGCCAGAAACGAGTTCTGTTGGTAGTTTTTACACTACCCCGGTAGGCAGCTGAAAGGCACCACAAAACTTGTTCTACCTGCTTTCTGGGCTGAGATGGGGAATCGCTGAATTTTGGACTCGGCTGCTGACAAAATGTTCCAAACACACCCCATGCACAACTCCACCGGGGAAGGTGCCAGAAACGAGTTCTGTTGGTAGTTTTTACACTACCCCGGTAGGCAGCTGAAAGGCACCACAAAACTTGTTCTACCTGCTTTCTGGGCTGAGATGGGGAATCGCTGAATTTTGGACTCGGCTGGTGACAAAATGTTCCAAACACACCCCATGCACAACTCCACCGGGGAAGGTGCCAGAAAGGAGTTCTGTTGGTAGTTTTTACACTACCCCGGTAGGCAGCTGAAAGGCACCCCAAAACTTGTTCTACCTGCTTTCTGGGCTGAGATGGGGAATCGCTGAATTTTGGACTCGGCTGCTGACAAAATGTTCCAAACACACCCCATGCACAACTCCACCGGGGAAGGTGCCAGAAACGAGTTCTGTTGGTAGTTTTTACACTACCCCGGTAGGCAAGAGAAAGGCACCACAAAACTTGTTCTACCTGCTTTCTGGGCTGAGATGGGGAATCGCTGAATTTTGGACTCGGCTGGTGACAAAATGTTCCAAACACACCCCATGCACAACTCCACCGGGGAAGGTGCCAGAAACGAGTTCTGTTGGTAGTTTTTACACTACCCCGGTAGGCAGCTGAAAGGCACCACAAAACTTGTTCTACCTGCTTTCTGGGCTGAGATGGGGAATCGCTGAATTTTGGACTCGGCTGGTGACAAAATGTTCCAAACACACCCCATGCACAACTCCACCGGGGAAGGTGCCAGAAACGAGTTCTGTTGGTAGTTTTTACACTACCCCGGTAGGCAGCTGAAAGGCACCACAAAACTTGTTCTACCTGCTTTCTGGGCTGAGATGGGGAATCGCTGAATTTTGGACTCGGCTGGTGACAAAATGTTCCAAACACACCCCATGCACAACTCCACCGGGGAAGGTGCCAGAAACGAGTTCTGTTGGTAGTTTTTACACTACCCCGGTAGGCAGCTGAAAGGCACCACAAAACTTGTTCTACCTGCTTTCTGGGCTGAGATGGGGAATCGCTGAATTTTGGACTCGGCTGGTGACAAAATGTTCCAAACACACCCCATGCACACCTCCACCGGGGAAGGTGCCAGAAACGAGTTCTGTTGGTAGTTTTTACACTACCCCGGTAGGCAGCTGAAAGGCACCACAAAACTTGTTCTACCTGCTTTCTGGGCTGAGATGGGGAACGGCTGAATTTTGGACTCGGCTGGTAACAAAATGTTCCAAACACACCCCATGCACAACTCCACCGGGGAAGGTGCCAGAAACGAGTTCTGTTGGTAGTTTTTACACTACCCCGGTAGGCAGCTGAAAGGCACCACAAAACTTGTTCTACCTGCTTTCTGGGCTGAGATGGGGAATCGCTGAATTTTGGACTCGGCTGCTGACAAAATGTTCCAAACACACCCCATGCACAACTCCACCGGGGAAGGTGCCAGAAACGAGTTCTGTTGGTAGTTTTTACACTACCCCGGTAGGCAGCTGAAAGGCACCACAAAACTTGTTCTACCTGCTTTCTGGGCTGAGATGGGGAATCGCTGAATTTTGGACTCGGCTGGTGACAAAATGTTCCAAACACACCCCATGCACAACTCCACCGGGGAAGGTGCCAGAAAGGAGTTCTGTTGGTAGTTTTTACACTACCCCGGTAGGCAGCTGAAAGGCACCCCAAAACTTGTTCTACCTGCTTTCTGGGCTGAGATGGGGAATCGCTGAATTTTGGACTCGGCTGCTGACAAAATGTTCCAAACACACCCCATGCACAACTCCACCGGGGAAGGTGCCAGAAACGAGTTCTGTTGGTAGTTTTTACACTACCCCGGTAGGCAAGAGAAAGGCACCACAAAACTTGTTCTACCTGCTTTCTGGGCTGAGATGGGGAATCGCTGAATTTTGGACTCGGCTGGTGACAAAATGTTCCAAACACACCCCATGCACAACTCCACCGGGGAAGGTGCCAGAAACGAGTTCTGTTGGTAGTTTTTACACTACCCCGGTAGGCAGCTGAAAGGCACCACAAAACTTGTTCTACCTGCTTTCTGGGCTGAGATGGGGAATCGCTGAATTTTGGACTCGGCTGGTGACAAAATGTTCCAAACACACCCCATGCACAACTCCACCGGGGAAGGTGCCAGAAACGAGTTCTGTTGGTAGTTTTTACACTACCCCGGTAGGCAGCTGAAAGGCACCACAAAACTTGTTCTACCTGCTTTCTGGGCTGAGATGGGGAATCGCTGAATTTTGGACTCGGCTGGTGACAAAATGTTCCAAACACACCCCATGCACAACTCCACCGGGGAAGGTGCCAGAAACGAGTTCTGTTGGTAGTTTTTACACTACCCCGGTAGGCAGCTGAAAGGCACCACAAAACTTGTTCTACCTGCTTTCTGGGCTGAGATGGGGAATCGCTGAATTTTGGACTCGGCTGGTGACAAAATGTTCCAAACACACCCCATGCACAACTCCACCGGGGAAGGTGCCAGAAACGAGTTCTGTTGGTAGTTTTTACACTACCCCGGTAGGCAGCTGAAAGGCACCACAAAACTTGTTGTACCTGCTTTCTGGGCTGAGATGGGGAATCGCTGAATTTTGGACTCGGCTGGTGACAAAATGTTCCAAACACACCCCATGCACAACTCCACCGGGGAAGGTGCCAGAAACGAATTCTGTTGGTAGTTTTTACACTACCCCGGTAGGCAGCTGAAAGGCACCACAAAACTTGTTCTACCTGCTTTCTGGGCTGAGATGGGGAATCGCTGAATTTTGGACTCGGCTGGTGACAAAATGTTCCAAACACACCCCATGCACAACTCCACCGGGGAAGGTGCCAGAAACGAGTTCTGTTGGTAGTTTTTACACTACCCCGGTAAGCAGCTGAAAGGCACCACAAAACTTGTTCTACCTGCTTTCTGGGCTGAGATGGGGAATCGCTGAATTTTGGACTCGGCTGGTGACAAAATGTTCCAAACACACCCCATGCACAACTCCACCGGGGAAGGTGCCAGAAACGAGTTCTGTTGGTAGTTTTTACACTACCCCGGTAGGCAAGAGAAAGGCACCACAAAACTTGTTCTACCTGCTTTCTGGGCTGAGATGGGGAATCGCTGAATTTTGGACTCGGCTGCTGACAAAATGTTCCAAACACACCCCATGCACAACTCCACCGGGGAAGGTGCCAGAAACGAGTTCTGTTGGTAGTTTTTACACTACCCCGGTAGGCAGCTGAAAGGCACCACAAAACTTGTTCTACCTGCTTTCTGGGCTGAGATGGGGAATCGCTGAATTTTGGACTCGGCTGGTGACAAAATGTTCCAAACACACCCCATGCACAACTCCACCGGGGAAGGTGCCAGAAACGAGTACTGTTGGTAGTTTTTACACTACCCCGGTAGGCAGCTGAAAGGCACCACAAAACTTGTTCTACCTGCTTTCTGGGCTGAGATGGGGAATCGCTGAATTTTGGACTCGGCTGGTGACAAAATGTTCCAAACACACCCCATGCACAACTCCACCGGGGAAGGTGCCAGAAACGAGTTCTGTTGGTAGTTTTTACACTACCCCGGCAGGCAGCTGAAAGGCACCACAAAACTTGTTCTACCTGCTTTCTGGGCTGAGATGGGGAATCGCTGAATTTTGGACTCGGCTGGTGACAAAATGTTCCAAACACACCCCATGCACAACTCCACCGGGGAAGGTGCCAGAAATGAGTTCTGTTGGTAGTTTTTACACTACCCCGGCAGGCAGCTGAAAGGCACCACAAAACTTGTTCTACCTGCTTTCTGGGCTGAGATGGGGAATCGCTGAATTTTGGACTCGTCTGGTGACAAAATGTTCCAAACACACCCCATGCACACCTCCACCGGGGAAGGTGCCAGAAACGAGTTCTGATGGTAGTTTTTACACTACCCCGGTAGGCAGCTGAAAGGCACCACAAAACTTGTTCTACCTGCTTTCTGGGCTGAGATGGGGAATCGCTGAATTTTGGACTCGGCTGGTGACAAAATGTTCCAAACACACCCCATGCACAACTCCACCGGGGAAGGTGCCAGAAACGAGTTCTGTTGGTACTTTTTACACTACCCCGGTAGGCAGCTGAAAGGCACCACAAAACTTGTTCTACCTGCTTTCTGGGCTGAGATGGGGAATCGCTGAATTTTGGACTCGGCTGCTGACAAAATGTTCCAAACACACCCCACGCACAACTCCACCGGGGAAGGTGCCAGAAAGGAGTTCTGTTGGTAGTTTTTACACTACCCCGGTAGGCAGCTGAAAGGCACCACAAAACTTGTTCTACCTGCTTTCTGGGCTGAGATGGGGAATCGCTGAATTTTGGACTCGGCTGGTGACAAAATGTTCCAAACACACCCCATGCACAACTCCACCGGGGAAGGTGCCAGAAACGAGTTCTGTTGGTAGTTTTTACACTACCCCGGTAGGCAGCTGAAAGGCACCACAAAACTTGTTCTACCTGCTTTCTGGGCTGAGATGGGGAATCGCTGAATTTTGGACTCGGCTGGTGACAAAATGTTCCAAACACACCCCATGCACAACTCCACCGGGGAAGGTGCCAGAAACGAGTTCTGATGGTAGTTTTTACACTACCCCGGTAGGCAGCTGAAAGGCACCACAAAACTTGTTCTACCTGCTTTCTGGGCTGAGATGGGGAATCGCTGAATTTTGGACTCGGCTGGTGACAAAATGTTCCAAACACACCCCATGCACAACTCCACCGGGGAAGGTGCCAGAAACGAGTTCTGTTGGTAGTTTTTACACTACCCCGGTAGGCAGCTGAAAGGCACCACAAAACTTGTTCTACCTGCTTTCTGGGCTGAGATGGGGAATCGCTGATTTTTGGACTCGGCTGGTGACAAAATGTTCCAAACACACCCCATGCACAACTCCACCGGGGAAGGTGCCAGAAACGAGTTCTGTTGGTAGTTTTTACACTACCCCGGTAGGCAAGAGAAAGGCACCACAAAACTTGTTCTACCTGCTTTCTGGGCTGAGATGGGGAATCGCTGAATTTTGGACTCGGCTGGTAACAAAATGTTCCAAACACACCCCATGCACAACTCCACCGGGGAAGGTGCCAGAAACGAGTTCTGTTGGTAGGTTTTACACTACCCCGGTAGGCAGCTGAAAGGCACCACAAAACTTGTTCTACCTGCTTTCTGGGCTGAGATGGGGAATCGCTGAATTTTGGACTCGGCTGCTGACAAAATGTTCCAAACACACCCCATGCACAACTCCACCGGGGAAGGTGCCAGAAACGAGTTCTTTTGGTAGTTTTTACACTACCCCGGTAGGCAGCTGAAAGGCACCACAAAACTTGTTCTACCTGCTTTCTGGGCTGAGATGGGGAATCGCTGAATTTTGGACTCGGCTGGTGACAAAATGTTCCAAACACACCCCATGAACACCTCCACCGGGGAAGGTGCCAGAAACGAGTACTGTTGATAGTTTTTACACTACCCCGGTAGGCAGCTGAAAGGCACCACAAAACTTGTTCTACCTGCTTTCTGGGCTGAGATGGGGAACGGCTGAATTTTGGACTCGGCTGGTAACAAAATGTTCCAAACACACCCCATGCACAACTCCACCGGGGAAGGTGCCAGAAACGAGTTCTGTTGGTAGTTTTTACACTACCCCGGTAGGCAGCTGAAAGGCACCACAAAACTTGTTCTACCTGCTTTCTGGGCTGAGATGGGGAACGGCTGAATTTTGGACTCGGCTGGTGACAAAATGTTCCAAACACACCCCATGCACAACTCCACCGGGGAAGGTGCCAGAAACGAGTTCTGTTGGTAGTTTTTACACTACCCCGGTAGGCAGCTGAAAGGCACCACAAAACTTGTTCTACCTGCTTTCTGGGCTGAGATGGGGAATCGCTGAATTTTGGACTCGGCTGGTGACAAAATGTTCCAAACACACCCCATGCACAACTCCACCGGGGAAGGTGCCAGAAACGAGTTCTGTTGGTAGTTTTTACACTACCCCGGCAGGCAAGAGAAAGGCACCACAAAACTTGTTCTACCTGCTTTCTGGGCTGAGATGGGGAATAGCTGAATTTTGGACTCGGCTGGTGACAAAATGTTCCAAACACACCCCATGCACAACTCCACCGGGGAAGGTGCCAGAAACGAGTTCTGTTGGTAGTTTTTACACTACCCCGGTAGGCAGCTGAAAGGCACCACAAAAGTTGTTCTACCTGCTTTCTGGGCTGAGATGGGGAATCGCTGAATTTTCGACTCGGCTGGTGACAAAATGTTCCAAACACACCCCATGCACACCTCCACCGGGGAAGGTGCCAGAAACGAGTTCTGTTGGTAGTTTTTACACTACCCCGGTAGGCAGCTGAAAGGCACCACAAAACTTGTTCTACCTGCTTTCTGGGCTGAGATGGGGAATCGCTGAATTTTGGACTCGGCTGCTGACAAAATGTTCCAAACACACCCCATGCACAACTCCACCGGGGAAGGTGCCAGAAACGAGTTCTGTTGGTAGTTTTTACACTACCCCGGTAGGCAGCTGAAAGGCACCACAAAACTTGTTCTACCTGCTTTCTGGGCTGAGATGGGGAATCGCTGAATTTTGGACTCGGCTGCTGACAAAATGTTCCAAACACACCCCATGCACAACTCCACCGGGGAAGGTGCCAGAAACGAGTTCTGTTGGTAGTTTTTACACTACCCCGGTAGGCAGCTGAAAGGCACCACAAAACTTGTTCTACCTGCTTTCTGGGCTGAGATGGGGAATCGCTGAATTTTGGACTCGGCTGGTGACAAAATGTTCCAAACACACCCCATGCACAACTCCACCGGGGAAGGTGCCAGAAACGAGTTCTGTTGGTAGTTTTTACACTACCCCGGTAGGCAGCTGAAAGGCACCACAAAACTTGTTCTACCTGCTTTCTGGGCTGAGATGGGGAATCGCTGAATTTTGGACTCGGCTGGTGACAAAATGTTCCAAACACACCCCATGCACAACTCCACCGGGGAAGGTGCCAGAAACGAGTTCTGTTGGTAGTTTTTACACTACCCCGGTAGGCAGCTGAAAGGCACCACAAAACTTGTTCTACCTGCTTTCTGGGCTGAGATGGGGAATCGCTGAATTTTGGACTCGGCTGCTGACAAAATGTTCCAAACACACCCCATGCACAACTCCACCGGGGAAGGTGCCAGAAACGAGTTCTTTTGGTAGTTTTTACACTACCCCGGTAGGCAGCTGAAAGGCACCACAAAACTTGTTCTACCTGCTTTCTGGGCTGAGATGGGGAATCGCTGAATTTTGGACTCGGCTGGTGACAAAATGTTCCAAACACACCCCATGCACACCTCCACCGGGGAAGGTGCCAGAAACGAGTTCTGTTGGTAGTTTTTACACTACCCCGGTAGGCAGCTGAAAGGCACCACAAAACTTGTTCTACCTGCTTTCTGGGCTGAGATGGGGAACGGCTGAATTTTGGACTCGGCTGGTAACAAAATGTTCCAAACACACCCCATGCACAACTCCACCGGGGAAGGTGCCAATAACGAGTTCTGTTGGTAGTTTTTACACTACCCCGGTAGGCAGCTGAAAGGCACCACAAAACTTGTTCTACCTGCTTTCTGGGCTGAGATGGGGAATCGCTGAATTTTGGACTCGGCTGGTGACAAAATGTTCCAAACACACCCCATGCACACCTCCACCGGGGAAGGTGCCAGAAACGAGTTCTGTTGGTAGTTTTTACACTACCCCGGTAGGCAGCTGAAAGGCACCACAAAACTTGTTCTACCTGCTTTCTGGGCTGAGATGGGGAATCGCTGAATTTTGGACTCGGCTGCTGACAAAATGTTCCAAACACACCCCATGCACAACTCCACCAGGGAAGGTGCCAGAAACGAGTTCTGTTGGTAGTTTTTACACTACCCCGGTAGGCAGCTGAAAGGCACCACAAAACTTGTTCTACCTGCTTTCTGGGCTGAGATGGGGAATAGCTGAATTTTGGACTCGGCTGGTGACAAAATGTTCCAAACACACCCCATGCACAACTCCACCGGGGAAGGTGCCAGAAACGAGTTCTGTTGGTAGTTTTTACACTACCCCGGTAGGCAGCTGAAAGGCACCACAAAAGTTGTTCTACCTGCTTTCTGGGCTGAGATGGGGAATCGCTGAATTTTCAACTCGGCTGGTGACAAAATGTTCCAAACACACCCCATGCACAACTCCACCGGGGAAGGTGCCAGAAACGAGTTCTGTTGGTAGTTTTTACACTACCCCGGTAGGCACCTGAAAGGCACCACAAAACTTGTTGTACCTGCTTTCTGGGCTGAGATGGGGAATCGCTGAATTTTGGACTCGGCTGCTGACAAAATGTTCCAAACACACCCCATGCACAACTCCACCGGGGAAGGTGCCAGAAACGAGTTCTGTTGGTAGTTTTTACACTACCCCGGTAGGCAGCTGAAAGGCACCACAAAACTTGTTCTACCTGCTTTCTGGGCTGAGATGGGGAATCGCTGAATTTTGGACTCGGCTGGTGACAAAATGTTCCAAACACACCCCACGCACAACTCCACCGGGGAAGGTGCCAGAAACGAGTTCTGTTGGTAGTTTTTACACTACCCCGGTAGGCAGCTGAAAGGCACCACAAAACTTGTTCTACCTGCTTTCTGGGCTGAGATGGGGAATCGCTGAATTTTGGACTCGGCTGGTGACAAAATGTTCCAAACACACCCCATGCACAACTCCACCGGGGAAGGTGCCAGAAACGAGTTCTGTTGGTAGTTTTTACACTACCCCGGTAGGCAGCTGAAAGGCACCACAAAACTTGTTCTACCTGCTTTCTGGGCTGAGATGGGGAATCGCTGAATTTTGGACTCGGCTGCTGACAAAATGTTCCAAACACACCCCATGCACAACTCCACCGGGGAAGGTGCCAGAAACGAGTTCTGTTGGTAGTTTTTACACCTCCCCGGTAGGCAGCTGAAAGGCACCACAAAACTTGTTCTACCTGCTTTCTGGGCTGAGATGGGGAATCGCTGAATTTTGGACTCGGCTGGTGACAAAATGTTCCAAACACACCCCATGCACAACTCCACCGGGGAAGGTGCCAGAAACGAGTTCTGTTGGTAGTTTTTACACTACCCCGGTAGGCAGCTGAAAGGCACCACAAAACTTGTTCTACCTGCTTTCTGGGCTGAGATGGGGAATCGCTGAATTTTCAGCTCGGCTGGTGACAAAATGTTCCAAACACACCCCATGCACAACTCCACCGGGGAAGGTGCCAGAAACGAGTTCTGTTGGTAGTTTTTACACTACCCCGGTAGGCACCTGAAAGGCACCACAAAACTTGTTGTACCTGCTTTCTGGGCTGAGATGGGGAATCGCTGAATTTTGGACTCGGCTGCTGACAAAATGTTCCAAACACACCCCATGCACAACTCCACCGGGGAAGGTGCCAGAAACGAGTTCTGTTGGTAGTTTTTACACTACCCCGGTAGGCAGCTGAAAGGCACCACAAAACTTGTTCTACCTGCTTTCTGGGCTGAGATGGGGAATCGCTGAATTTTGGACTCGGCTGCTGACAAAATGTTCCAAACACACCCCATGCACAACTCCACCGGGGAAGGTGCCAGAAACGAGTTCTGTTGGTAGTTTTTACACTACCCCGGTAGGCAAGAGAAAGGCACCACAAAACTTGTTGTACCTGCTTTCTGGGCTGAGATGGGGAATCGCTGAATTTTGGACTCGGCTGGTGACAAAATGTTCCAAACACACCCCATGCACAACTCCACCGGGGAAGGTGCCAGAAACGAGTTCTGTTGGTAGTTTTTACACTACCCCGGTAGGCAGCTGAAAGGCACCACAAAACTTGTTCTACCTGCTTTCTGGGCTGAGATGGGGAATCGCTGAATTTTGGACTCGGCTGGTGACAAAATGTTCCAAACACACCCCATGCACAACTCCACCGGGGAAGGTGCCAGAAACGAGTTCTGTTGGTAGTTTTTACACTACCCCGGTAGGCAGCCGAAAGGCACCACAAAACTTGTTCTACCTGCTTTCTGGGCTGAGATGGGGAATCGCTGAATTTTGGACTCGGCTGGTGACAAAATGTTCCAAACACACCCCATGCACAACTCCACCGGGGAAGGTGCCAGAAACGAGTACTTTTGGTAGTTTTTACACTACCCCGGTAGGCAGCTGAAAGGCACCACAAAACTTGTTCTACCTGCTTTCTGGGCTGAGATGGGGAATCGCTGAATTTTGGACTCGGCTGGTGACAAAATGTTCCAAACACACCCCATGCACAACTCCACCGGGGAAGGTGCCAGAAAGGAGTTCTGTTGGTAGTTTTTACACTACCCCGGTAGGCAGCTGAAAGGCACCACAAAACTTGTTCTACCTGCTTTCTGGGCTGAGATGGGGAATCGCTGAATTTTGGACTCGGCTGGTGACAAAATGTTCCAAACACACCCCATGCACAACTCCACCGGGGAAGGTGCCAGAAACGAGTTCTGTTGGTAGTTTTTACACTACCCCGGCAGGCAGCTGAAAGGCACCACAAAACTTGTTCTACCTGCTTTCTGGGCTGAGATGGGGAATCGCTGATTTTTGGACTCGGCTGGTGACAAAATGTTCCAAACACACCCCATGCACAACTCCACCGGGGAAGGTGCCAGAAACGAGTTCTGATGGTAGTTTTTACACTACCCCGGTAGGCAGCTGAAAGGCACCACAAAACTTGTTCTACCTGCTTTCTGGGCTGAGATGGGGAATCGCTGAATTTTGGACTCGGCTGGTGACAAAATGTTCCAAACACACCCCATGCACAACTCCACCGGGGAAGGTGCCAGAAACGAGTTCTGATGGTAGTTTTTACACTACCCCGGTAGGCAGCTGAAAGGCACCACAAAACTTGTTCTACCTGCTTTCTGGGCTGAGATGGGGAATCGCTGAATTTTGGACTCGGCTGGTGGCAAAATGTTCCAAACACACCCCATGCACAACTCCACCGGGGAAGGTGCCAGAAACGAGTTCTGTTGGTAGTTTTTACACTACCCCGGTAGGCAGCTGAAAGGCACCACAAAACTTGTTCTACCTGCTTTCTGGGCTGAGATGGGGAATCGCTGAATTTTGGACTCGGCTGGTGACAAAATGTTCCAAACACACCCCATGCACAACTCCACCGGGGAAGGTGCCAGAAAGGAGTTCTGTTGGTAGTTTTTACACTACCCCGGTAGGCAGCTGAAAGGCACCACAAAACTTGTTCTACCTGCTTTCTGGGCTGAGATGGGGAATCGCTGAATTTTGGACTCGGCTGGTGACAAAATGTTCCAAACACACCCCATGCACAACTCCACCGGGGAAGGTGCCAGAAACGAGTACTGTTGGTAGTTTTTACACTACCCCGGTAGGCAGCTGAAAGGCACCACAAAACTTGTTCTACCTGCTTTCTGGGCTGAGATGGGGAATCGCTGAATTTTGGACTCGGCTGGTAACAAAATGTTCCAAACACACCCCATGCACAACTCCACCGGGGAAGGTTCCAGAAACGAGTTCTGTTGGTAGTTTTTACACTACCCCGGTAGGCAGCTGAAAGGCACCACAAAACTTGTTCTACCTGCTTTCTGGGCTGAGATGGGGAATCGCTGAATTTTGGACTCGGCTGGTGACAAAATGTTCCAAACACACCCCATGCACACCTCCACCGGGGAAGGTGCCAGAAACGAGTTCTGTTGGTAGTTTTTACACTACCCCGGTAGGCAGCTGAAAGGCACCACAAAACTTGTTCTACCTGCTTTCTGGGCTGAGATGGGGAATCGCTGAATTTTGGACTCGGCTGCTGACAAAATGTTCCAAACACACCCCATGCACAACTCCACCGGGGAAGGTGCCAGAAACGAGTTCTGTTGGTAGTTTTTACACTACCCCGGTAGGCAGCTGAAAGGCACCACAAAACTTGTTCTACCTGCTTTCTGGGCTGAGATGGGGAATCGCTGAATTTTGGACTCGGCTGCTGACAAAATGTTCCAAACACACCCCATGCACAACTCCACCGGGGAAGGTGCCAGAAAGGAGTTCTGTTGGTAGTTTTTACACTACCCCGGTAGGCAGCTGAAAGGCACCACAAAACTTGTTCTACCTGCTTTCTGGGCTGAGATGGGGAATCGCTGAATTTTGGACTCGGCTGGTGACAAAATGTTCCAAACACACCCCATGCACAACTCCACCGGGGAAGGTGCCAGAAACGAGTTCTGTTGGTAGTTTTTACACTACCCCGGTAGGCAGCTGAAAGGCACCACAAAACTTGTTCTACCTGCTTTCTGGGCTGAGATGGGGAATCGCTGAATTTTGGACTCGGCTGCTGACAAAATGTTCCAAACACACCCCATGCACAACTCCACCGGGGAAGGTGCCAGAAACGAGTTCTGTTGGTAGTTTTTACACTACCCCGGTAGGCAGCTGAAAGGCACCACAAAACTTGTTCTACCTGCTTTCTGGGCTGAGATGGGGAATCGCTGAATTTTGGACTCGGCTGGTGACAAAATGTTCCAAACACACCCCATGCACAACTCCACCGGGGAAGGTGCCAGAAACGAGTTCTGTTGGTAGTTTTTACACTACCCCGGTAGGCAGCTGAAAGGCACCACAAAACTTGTTCTACCTGCTTTCTGGGCTGAGATGGGGAATCGCTGAATTTTGGACTCGGCTGGTGACAAAATGTTCCAAACACACCCCATGCACAACTCCACCCGGGAAGGTGCCAGAAACGAGTTCTGTTGGTAGTTTTTACACTACCCCGGTAGGCAGCTGAAAGGCACCACAAAACTTGTTCTACCTGCTTTCTGGGCTGAGATGGGGAATCGCTGAATTTTGGACTCGGCTGCTGACAAAATGTTCCAAACACACCCCATGCACAACTCCACCGGGGAAGGTGCCAGAAACGAGTTCTTTTGGTAGTTTTTACACTACCCCGGTAGGCAGCTGAAAGGCACCACAAAACTTGTTCTACCTGCTTTCTGGGCTGAGATGGGGAATCGCTGAATTTTGGACTCGGCTGCTGACAAAATGTTCCAAACACACCCCATGCACACCTCCACCGGGGAAGGTGCCAGAAACGAGTACTGTTGGTAGTTTTTACACTACCCCGGTAGGCAGCTGAAAGGCACCACAAAACTTGTTCTACCTGCTTTCTGGGCTGAGATGGGGAACGGCTGAATTTTGGACTCGGCTGGTAACAAAATGTTCCAAACACACCCCATGCACAACTCCACCGGGGAAGGTGCCAATAACGAGTTCTGTTGGTAGTTTTTACACTACCCCGGTAGGCAGCTGAAAGGCACCACAAAACTTGTTCTACCTGCTTTCTGGGCTGAGATGGGGAATCGCTGAATTTTGGACTCGGCTGGTGACAAAATGTTCCAAACACACCCCATGCACACCTCCACCGGGGAAGGTGCCAGAAACGAGTTCTGTTGGTAGTTTTTACACTACCCCGGTAGGCAGCTGAAAGGCACCACAAAACTTGTTCTACCTGCTTTCTGGGCTGAGATGGGGAATCGCTGAATTTTGGACTCGGCTGCTGACAAAATGTTCCAAACACACCCCATGCACAACTCCACCAGGGAAGGTGCCAGAAACGAGTTCTGTTGGTAGTTTTTACACTACCCCGGTAGGCAGCTGAAAGGCACCACAAAACTTGTTCTACCTGCTTTCTGGGCTGAGATGGGGAATAGCTGAATTTTGGACTCGGCTGCTGACAAAATGTTCCAAACACACCCCATGCACAACTCCACCGGGGAAGGTGCCAGAAACGAGTTCTGTTGGTAGTTTTTACACTACCCCGGTAGGCAGCTGAAAGGCACCACAAAAGTTGTTCTACCTGCTTTCTGGGCTGAGATGGGGAATCGCTGAATTTTCAACTCGGCTGGTGACAAAATGTTCCAAACACACCCCATGCACAACTCCACCGGGGAAGGTGCCAGAAACGAGTTCTGTTGGTAGTTTTTACACTACCCCGGTAGGCACCTGAAAGGCACCACAAAACTTGTTGTACCTGCTTTCTGGGCTGAGATGGGGAATCGCTGAATTTTGGACTCGGCTGCTGACAAAATGTTCCAAACACACCCCATGCACAACTCCACCGGGGAAGGTGCCAGAAACGAGTTCTGTTGGTAGTTTTTACACTACCCCGGTAGGCAGCCGAAAGGCACCACAAAACTTGTTCTACCTGCTTTCTGGGCTGAGATGGGGAATCGCTGAATTTTGGACTCGGCTGGTGACAAAATGTTCCAAACACACCCCACGCACAACTCCACCGGGGAAGGTGCCAGAAACGAGTACTGTTGGTAGTTTTTACACTACCCCGGTAGGCAGCTGAAAGGCACCACAAAACTTGTTCTACCTGCTTTCTGGGCTGAGATGGGGAATCGCTGAATTTTGGACTCGGCTGGTGACAAAATGTTCCAAACACACCCCATGCACAACTCCACCGGGGAAGGTGCCAGAAAGGAGTTCTGTTGGTAGTTTTTACACTACCCCGGTAGGCAGCTGAAAGGCACCACAAAACTTGTTCTACCTGCTTTCTGGGCTGAGATGGGGAATCGCTGAATTTTGGACTCGGCTGCTGACAAAATGTTCCAAACACACCCCATGCACAACTCCACCGGGGAAGGTGCCAGAAACGAGTTCTGTTGGTAGTTTTTACACTACCCCGGCAGGCAGCTGAAAGGCACCACAAAACTTGTTCTACCTGCTTTCTGGGCTGAGATGGGGAATCGCTGATTTTTGGACTCGGCTGGTGACAAAATGTTCCAAACACACCCCATGCACAACTCCACCGGGGAAGGTGCCAGAAACGAGTTCTGATGGTAGTTTTTACACTACCCCGGTAGGCAGCTGAAAGGCACCACAAAACTTGTTCTACCTGCTTTCTGGGCTGAGATGGGGAATCGCTGAATTTTGGACTCGGCTGGTGACAAAATGTTCCAAACACACCCCATGCACAACTCCACCGGGGAAGGTGCCAGAAACGAGTTCTGATGGTAGTTTTTACACTACCCCGGTAGGCAGCTGAAAGGCACCACAAAACTTGTTCTACCTGCTTTCTGGGCTGAGATGGGGAATCGCTGAATTTTGGACTCGGCTGGTGGCAAAATGTTCCAAACACACCCCATGCACAACTCCACCGGGGAAGGTGCCAGAAACGAGTTCTGTTGGTAGTTTTTACACTACCCCGGTAGGCAGCTGAAAGGCACCACAAAACTTGTTCTACCTGCTTTCTGGGCTGAGATGGGGAATCGCTGAATTTTGGACTCGGCTGGTGACAAAATGTTCCAAACACACCCCATGCACAACTCCACCGGGGAAGGTGCCAGAAACGAGTTCTGTTGGTAGTTTTTACACTACCCCGGTAGGCAGCTGAAAGGCACCACAAAACTTGTTCTACCTGCTTTCTGGGCTGAGATGGGGAATCGCTGAATTTTGGACTCGGCTGGTGACAAAATGTTCCAAACACACCCCATGCACAACTCCACCGGGGAAGGTGCCAGAAACGAGTACTGTTGGTAGTTTTTACACTACCCCGGTAGGCAGCTGAAAGGCACCACAAAACTTGTTCTACCTGCTTTCTGGGCTGAGATGGGGAATCGCTGAATTTTGGACTCGGCTGGTAACAAAATGTTCCAAACACACCCCATGCACAACTCCACCGGGGAAGGTTCCAGAAACGAGTTCTGTTGGTAGTTTTTACACTACCCCGGTAGGCAGCCGAAAGGCACCACAAAACTTGTTCTACCTGCTTTCTGGGCTGAGATGGGGAATCGCTGAATTTTGGACTCGGCTGGTGACAAAATGTTCCAAACACACCCCATGCACAACTCCACCGGGGAAGGTGCCCGAAAGGAGTTCTGTTGGTAGTTTTTACACTACCCCGGTAGGCAGCTGAAAGGCACCACAAAACTTGTTCTACCTGCTTTCTGGGCTGAGATGGGGAATCGCTGAATTTTGGACTCGGCTGCTGACAAAATGTTCCAAACACACCCCATGCACAACTCCACCGGGGAAGGTGCCAGAAACGAGTTCTGATGGTAGTTTTTACACTACCCCGGTAGGCAGCTGAAAGGCACCACAAAACTTGTTCTACCTGCTTTCTGGGCTGAGATGGGGAATCGCTGAATTTTGGACTCGGCTGGTGACAAAATGTTCCAAACACACCCCATGCACAACTCCACCGGGGAAGGTGCCAGAAACGAGTTCTGTTGGTAGTTTTTACACTACCCCGGTAGGCACCTGAAAGGCACCACAAAACTTGTTCTACCTGCTTTCTGGGCTGAGATGGGGAACGGCTGAATTTTGGACTCGGCTGGTAACAAAATGTTCCAAACACACCCCATGCACAACTCCACCGGGGAAGGTGCCAGAAACGAGTTCTGTTGGTAGTTTTTACACTACCCCGGTAGGCAGCTGAAAGGCACCACAAAACTTGTTCTACCTGCTTTCTGGGCTGAGATGGGGAATCGCTGAATTTTGGACTCGGCTGCTGACAAAATGTTCCAAACACACCCCATGCACAACTCCACCGGGGAAGGTGCCAGAAACGAGTTCTGTTGGTAGTTTTTACACTACCCCGGTAGGCAGCTGAAAGGCACCACAAAACTTGTTCTACCTGCTTTCTGGGCTGAGATGGGGAATCGCTGAATTTTGGACTCGGCTGGTGACAAAATGTTCCAAACACACCCCATGCACAACTCCACCGGGGAAGGTGCCAGAAACGAGTTCTGTTGGTAGTTTTTACACTACCCCGGTAGGCAGCTGAAAGGCACCACAAAACTTGTTCTACCTGCTTTCTGGGCTGAGATGGGGAATCGCTGAATTTTGGACTCGGCTGGTGACAAAATGTTCCAAACACACCCCATGCACAACTCCACCGGGGAAGGTGCCAGAAAGGAGTTCTGTTGGTAGTTTTTACACTACCCCGGTAGGCAGCTGAAAGGCACCACAAAACTTGTTCTACCTGCTTTCTGGGCTGAGATGGGGAATCGCTGAATTTTGGACTCGGCTGGTGACAAAATGTTCCAAACACACCCCATGCACACCTCCACCGGGGAAGGTGCCAGAAACGAGTTCTGTTGGTAGTTTTTACACTACCCCGGTAGGCAGCTGAAAGGCACCACAAAACTTGTTCTACCTGCTTTCTGGGCTGAGATGGGGAACGGCTGAATTTTGGACTCGGCTGGTGACAAAATGTTCCAAACACACCCCATGCACAACTCCACCGGGGAAGGTGCCCGAAAGGAGTTCTGTTGGTAGTTTTTACACTACCCCGGTAGGCAGCTGAAAGGCACCACAAAACTTGTTCTACCTGCTTTCTGGGCTGAGATGGGGAATCGCTGAATTTTGGACTCGGCTGGTAACAAAATGTTCCAAACACACCCCATGCACAACTCCACCGGGGAAGGTGCCAGAAACGAGTTCTGTTGGTAGTTTTTACACTACCCCGGCAGGCAGCTGAAAGGCACCACAAAACTTGTTCTACCTGCTTTCTGGGCTGAGATGGGGAATCGCTGAATTTTGGACTCGGCTGCTGACAAAATGTTCCAAACACACCCCATGCACAACTCCACCGGGGAAGGTGCCAGAAACGAGTTATGTTGATAGTTTTTACACTACCCCGGTAGGCAAGAGAAAGGCACCACAAAACTTGTTCTACCTGCTTTCTGGGCTGAGATGGGGAATCGCTGAATTTTGGACTCGGCTGCTGACAAAATGTTCCAAACACACCCCATGCACAACTCCACCGGGGAAGGTGCCAGAAAGGAGTTCTGTTGGTAGTTTTTACACTACCCCGGTAGGCAGCTGAAAGGCACCACAAAACTTGTTCTACCTGCTTTCTGGGCTGAGATGGGGAATCGCTGAATTTTGGACTCGGCTGGTGACAAAATGTTCCAAACACACCCCATGCACAACTCCACCGGGGAAGGTGCCAGAAACGAGTACTGTTGGTAGTTTTTACACTACCCCGGTAGGCAGCTGAAAGGCACCACAAAACTTGTTCTACCTGCTTTCTGGGCTGAGATGGGGAATCGCTGAATTTTGGACTCGGCTGGTAACAAAATGTTCCAAAAACACCCCATGCACAACTCCACCGGGGAAGGTGCCAGAAACGAGTTCTGTTGGTAGTTTTTACACTACCCCGGTAGGCAGCTGAAAGGCACCACAAAACTTGTTCTACCTGCTTTCTGGGCTGAGATGGGGAATCGCTGATTTTTGGACTCGGCTGGTGACAAAATGTTCCAAACACACCCCATGCACAACTCCACCGGGGAAGGTGCCAGAAACGAGTTCTGATGGTAGTTTTTACACTACCCCGGTAGGCAGCTGAAAGGCACCACAAAACTTGTTCTACCTGCTTTCTGGGCTGAGATGGGGAATCGCTGAATTTTGGACTCGGCTGGTGACAAAATGTTCCAAACACACCCCATGCACAACTCCACCGGGGAAGGTGCCAGAAACGAGTACTGTTGGTAGTTTTTACACTACCCCGGTAGGCAGCTGAAAGGCACCACAAAACTTGTTCTACCTGCTTTCTGGGCTGAGATGGGGAATCGCTGAATTTTGGACTCGGCTGGTGACAAAATGTTCCAAACACACCCCATGCACAACTCCACCGGGGAAGGTGCCAGAAACGAGTTCTGTTGGTAGTTTTTACACTACCCCGGTAGGCAGCTGAAAGGCACCACAAAACTTGTTCTACCTGCTTTCTGGGCTGAGATGGATAATCGCTGAATTTTGGACTCGGCTGGTGACAAAATGTTCCAAACACACCCCATGCACAACTCCACCGGGGAAGGTGCCAGAAACGAGTTCTGTTGGTAGTTTTTACACTACCCCGGTAGGCAGCTGAAAGGCACCACAAAACTTGTTCTACCTGCTTTCTGGGCTGAGATGGGGAATCGCTGAATTTTGGACTCGGCTGCTGACAAAATGTTCCAAACACACCCCATGCACAACTCCACCGGGGAAGGTGCCAGAAACGAGTTCTGTTGGTAGTTTTTACACTACCCCGGTAGGCAGCTGAAAGGCACCACAAAACTTGTTCTACCTGCTTTCTGGGCTGAGATGGGGAACGGCTGAATTTTGGACTCGGCTGGTGACAAAATGTTCCAAACACACCCCATGCACAACTCCACCGGGGAAGGTGCCAGAAACGAGTTCTGTTGGTAGTTTTTACACTACCCCGGTAGGCAGCTGAAAGGCACCACAAAACTTGTTCTACCTGCTTTCTGGGCTGAGATGGGGAATCGCTGAATTTTGGACTCGGCTGGTGACAAAATGTTCCAAACACACCCCATGCACAACTCCACCGGGGAAGGTGCCAGAAACGAGTTCTGTTGGTAGTTTTTACACTACCCCGGTAGGCAGCTGAAAGGCACCACAAAACTTGTTCTACCTGCTTTCTGGGCTGAGATGGGGAATCGCTGAATTTTGGACTCGGCTGGTAACAAAATGTTCCAAACACACCCCATGCACAACTCCACCGGGGAAGGTGCCAGAAACGAGTTCTGTTGGTAGTTTTTACACTACCCCGGTAGGCAGCTGAAAGGCACCACAAAACTTGTTCTACCTGCTTTCTGGGCTGAGATGGGGAATCGCTGAATTTTGGACTCGGCTGGTGACAAAATGTTCCAAACACACCCCATGCACAACTCCACCGGGGAAGGTGCCAGAAACGAGTTCTGTTGGTAGTTTTTACACTACCCCGGTAGGCAGCTGAAAGGCACCACAAAACTTGTTCTACCTGCTTTCTGGGCTGAGATGGGGAATCGCTGATTTTTGGACTCGGCTGGTGACAAAATGTTCCAAACACACCCCATGCACAACTCCACCGGGGAAGGTGCCAGAAACGAGTTCTGATGGTAGTTTTTACACTACCCCGGTAGGCAGCTGAAAGGCACCACAAAACTTGTTCTACCTGCTTTCTGGGCTGAGATGGGGAATCGCTGAATTTTGGACTCGGCTGGTGACAAAATGTTCCAAACACACCCCATGCACAACTCCACCGGGGAAGGTGCCAGAAACGAGTACTGTTGGTAGTTTTTACACTACCCCGGTAGGCAGCTGAAAGGCACCACAAAACTTGTTCTACCTGCTTTCTGGGCTGAGATGGGGAATCGCTGAATTTTGGACTCGGCTGGTGACAAAATGTTCCAAACACACCCCATGCACAACTCCACCGGGGAAGGTGCCAGAAACGAGTTCTGTTGGTAGTTTTTACACTACCCCGGTAGGCAGCTGAAAGGCACCACAAAACTTGTTCTACCTGCTTTCTGGGCTGAGATGGGGAATCGCTGAATTTTGGACTCGGCTGGTGACAAAATGTTCCAAACACACCCCATGCACAACTCCACCGGGGAAGGTGCCAGAAACGAGTTCTGTTGGTAGTTTTTACACTACCCCGGTAGGCAGCTGAAAGGCACCACAAAACTTGTTCTACCTGCTTTCTGGGCTGAGATGGGGAATCGCTGAATTTTGGACTCGGGCTGCTGACAAAATGTTCCAAACACACCCCATGCACAACTCCACCGGGGAAGGTGCCAGAAACGAGTTCTGTTGGTAGTTTTTACACTACCCCGGTAGGCAGCTGAAAGGCACCACAAAACTTGTTCTACCTGCTTTCTGGGCTGAGATGGGGAACGGCTGAATTTTGGACTCGGCTGGTGACAAAATGTTCCAAACACACCCCATGCACAACTCCACCGGGGAAGGTGCCAGAAACGAGTTCTGTTGGTAGTTTTTACACTACCCCGGTAGGCAGCTGAAAGGCACCACAAAACTTGTTCTACCTGCTTTCTGGGCTGAGATGGGGAATCGCTGAATTTTGGACTCGGCTGGTGACAAAATGTTCCAAACACACCCCATGCACAACTCCACCGGGGAAGGTGCCAGAAACGAGTTCTGTTGGTAGTTTTTACACTACCCCGGTAGGCAGCTGAAAGGCACCACAAAACTTGTTCTACCTGCTTTCTGGGCTGAGATGGGGAATCGCTGAATTTTGGACTCGGCTGGTAACAAAATGTTCCAAACACACCCCATGCACAACTCCACCGGGGAAGGTGCCAGAAACGAGTTCTGTTGGTAGTTTTTACACTACCCCGGTAGGCAGCTGAAAGGCACCACAAAACTTGTTCTACCTGCTTTCTGGGCTGAGATGGGGAATCGCTGAATTTTGGACTCGGCTGGTGACAAAATGTTCCAAACACACCCCATGCACAACTCCACCGGGGAAGGTGCCAGAAACGAGTTCTGTTGGTAGTTTTTACACTACCCCGGTAGGCAGCTGAAAGGCACCACAAAACTTGTTCTACCTGCTTTCTGGGCTGAGATGGGGAATCGCTGAATTTTGGACTCGGCTGCTGACAAAATGTTCCAAACACACCCCATGCACAACTCCACCGGGGAAGGTGCCAGAAACGAGTTCTGTTGGTAGTTTTTACACTACCCCGGTAGGCAGCTGAAAGGCACCACAAAACTTGTTCTACCTGCTTTCTGGGCTGAGATGGGGAATCGCTGAATTTTGGACTCGGCTGGTGACAAAATGTTCCAAACACACCCCATGCACAACTCCACCGGGGAAGGTGCCAGAAACGAGTACTGTTGGTAGTTTTTACACTACCCCGGTAGGCAGCTGAAAGGCACCACAAAACTTGTTCTACCTGCTTTCTGGGCTGAGATGGGGAATCGCTGAATTTTGGACTCGGCTGGTGACAAAATGTTCCAAACACACCCCATGCACAACTCCACCGGGGAAGGTGCCAGAAACGAGTTCTGTTGGTAGTTTTTACACTACCCCGGTAGGCAGCTGAAAGGCACCACAAAACTTGTTCTACCTGCTTTCTGGGCTGAGATGGGGAATCGCTGATTTTTGGACTCGGCTGGTGACAAAATGTTCCAAACACACCCCATGCACAACTCCACCGGGGAAGGTGCCAGAAACGAGTTCTGTTGGTAGTTTTTACACTACCCCGGTAGGCAGCTGAAAGGCACCACAAAACTTGTTCTACCTGCTTTCTGGGCTGAGATGGGGAATCGCTGAATTTTGGACTCGGCTGGTGACAAAATGTTCCAAACACACCCCATGCACAACTCCACCGGGGAAGGTGCCAGAAACGAGTTCTGTTGGTAGTTTTTACACTACCCCGGTAGGCAGCTGAAAGGCACCACAAAACTTGTTCTACCTGCTTTCTGGGCTGAGATGGGGAATAGCTGAATTTTGGACTCGGCTGGTAACAAAATGTTCCAAACACACCCCATGCACAACTCCACCGGGGAAGGTGCCAGAAACGAGTTCTGTTGGTAGTTTTTACACTACCCCGGTAGGCAGCTGAAAGGCACCACAAAACTTGTTCTACCTGCTTTCTGGGCTGAGATGGGGAATCGCTGAATTTTGGACTCGGCTGGTGACAAAATGTTCCAAACACACCCCATGCACAACTCCACCGGGGAAGGTGCCAGAAACGAGTTCTGTTGGTAGTTTTTACACTACCCCGGTAAGCAGCTGAAAGGCACCACAAAACTTGTTCTACCTGCTTTCTGGGCTGAGATGGGGAATCGCTGAATTTTGGACTCGTCTGGTGACAAAATGTTCCAAACACACCCCATGCACAACTCCACCGGGGAAGGTGCCAGAAACGAGTTCTGTTGGTAGTTTTTACACTACCCCGGTAGGCAAGAGAAAGGCACCACAAAACTTGTTCTACCTGCTTTCTGGGCTGAGATGGGGAATCGCTGAATTTTGGACTCGGCTGCTGACAAAATGTTCCAAACACACCCCATGCACAACTCCACCGGGGAAGGTGCCAGAAACGAGTTCTGTTGGTAGTTTTTACACTACCCCGGTAGGCAGCCGAAAGGCACCACAAAACTTGTTCTACCTGCTTTCTGGGCTGAGATGGGGAATCGCTGAATTTTGGACTCGGCTGGTGACAAAATGTTCCAAACACACCCCATGCACAACTCCACCGGGGAAGGTGCCAGAAACGAGTACTGTTGGTAGTTTTTACACTACCCCGGTAGGCAGCTGAAAGGCACCACAAAACTTGTTCTACCTGCTTTCTGGGCTGAGATGGGGAATCGCTGAATTTTGGACTCGGCTGCTGAGAAAATGTTCCAAACACACCCCATGCACAACTCCACCGGGGAAGGTGCCAGAAACGAGTTCTGTTGGTAGTTTTTACACTACCCCGGCAGGCAGCTGAAAGGCACCACAAAACTTGTTCTACCTGCTTTCTGGGCTGAGATGGGGAATCGCTGATTTTTGGACTCGGTTGGTGACAAAATGTTCCAAACACACCCCATGCACAACTCCACCGGGGAAGGTGCCAGAAACGAGTTCTGTTGGTAGTTTTTACACTACCCCGGCAGGCAGCTGAAAGGCACCACAAAACTTGTTCTACCTGCTTTCTGGGCTGAGATGGGGAATCGCTGAATTTTGGACTCGGCTGGTGACAAAATGTTCCAAACACACCCCATGCACACCTCCACCGGGGAAGGTGCCAGAAACGAGTTCTGATGGTAGTTTTTACACTACCCCCGGTAGGCAGCTGAAAGGCACCACAAAACTTGTTCTACCTGCTTTCTGGGCTGAGATGGGGAATCGCTGAATTTTGGACTCGGCTGGTGACAAAATGTTCCAAACACACCCCATGCACAACTCCACCGGGGAAGGTGCCAGAAACGAGTTCTGTTGGTAGTTTTTACACTACCCCGGTAGGCAGCTGAAAGGCACCACAAAACTTGTTCTACCTGCTTTCTGGGCTGAGATGGGGAATCGCTGAATTTTGGACTCGGCTGCTGACAAAATGTTCCAAACACACCCCATGCACAACTCCACCGGGGAAGGTGCCAGAAACGAGTTCTGTTGGTAGTTTTTACACTACCCCGGTAGGCAGCTGAAAGGCACCACAAAACTTGTTCTACCTGCTTTCTGGGCTGAGATGGGGAATCGCTGAATTTTGGACTCGGCTGCTGACAAAATGTTCCAAACACACCCCATGCACAACTCCACCGGGGAAGGTGCCAGAAACGAGTTCTGTTGGTAGTTTTTACACTACCCCGGTAGGCAGCTGAAAGGCACCACAAAACTTGTTCTACCTGCTTTCTGGGCTGAGATGGGGAATCGCTGAATTTTGGACTCGGCTGCTGACAAAATGTTCCAAACACACCCCATGCACAACTCCACCGGGGAAGGTGCCAGAAACGAGTTCTGTTGGTAGTTTTTACACTACCCCGGTAAGCAGCTGAAAGGCACCACAAAACTTGTTCTACCTGCTTTCTGGGCTGAGATGGGGAATCGCTGAATTTTGGACTCGGCTGGTGACAAAATGTTCCAAACACACCCCATGCACAACTCCACCGGGGAAGGTGCCAGAAACGAGTTCTGTTGGTAGTTTTTACACTACCCCGGTAGGCAGCTGAAAGGCACCACAAAACTTGTTCTACCTGCTTTCTGGGCTGAGATGGATAATCGCTGAATTTTGGACTCGGCTGGTGACAAAATGTTCCAAACACACCCCATGCACAACTCCACCGGGGAAGGTGCCAGAAACGAGTTCTGTTGGTAGTTTTTACACTACCCCGGTAGGCAGCTGAAAGGCACCACAAAACTTGTTCTACCTGCTTTCTGGGCTGAGATGGGGAATCGCTGAATTTTGGACTCGGCTGCTGACAAAATGTTCCAAACACACCCCATGCACAACTCCACCGGGGAAGGTGCCAGAAACGAGTTCTGTTGGTAGTTTTTACACTACCCCGGTAGGCAGCTGAAAGGCACCACAAAACTTGTTCTACCTGCTTTCTGGGCTGAGATGGGGAACGGCTGAATTTTGGACTCGGCTGGTGACAAAATGTTCCAAACACACCCCATGCACAACTCCACCGGGGAAGGTGCCAGAAACGAGTTCTGTTGGTAGTTTTTACACTACCCCGGTAGGCAGCTGAAAGGCACCACAAAACTTGTTCTACCTGCTTTCTGGGCTGAGATGGGGAATCGCTGAATTTTGGACTCGGCTGCTGACAAAATGTTCCAAACACACCCCATGCACAACTCCACCGGGGAAGGTGCCAGAAACGAGTTCTGTTGGTAGTTTTTACACTACCCCGGTAGGCAGCTGAAAGGCACCACAAAACTTGTTCTACCTGCTTTCTGGGCTGAGATGGGGAATCGCTGAATTTTGGACTCGGCTGGTGACAAAATGTTCCAAACACACCCCATGCACAACTCCACCGGGGAAGGTGCCAGAAACGAGTTCTGTTGGTAGTTTTTACACTACCCCGGTAGGCAAGAGAAAGGCACCACAAAACTTGTTCTACCTGCTTTCTGGGCTGAGATGGGGAATCGCTGAATTTTGGACTCGGCTGGTAACAAAATGTTCCAAACACACCCCATGCACAACTCCACCGGGGAAGGTGCCAGAAACGAGTTCTGTTGGTAGTTTTTACACTACCCCGGCAGGCAGCTGAAAGGCACCACAAAACTTGTTCTACCTGCTTTCTGGGCTGAGATGGGGAATCGCTGAATTTTGGACTCGGCTGCTGACAAAATGTTCCAAACACACCCCATGCACAACTCCACCGGGGAAGGTGCCAGAAACGAGTTCTGTTGGTAGTTTTTACACTACCCCGGCAGGCAGCTGAAAGGCACCACAAAACTTGTTCTACCTGCTTTCTGGGCTGAGATGGGGAATCGCTGATTTTTGGACTCGGCTGGTGACAAAATGTTCCAAACACACCCCATGCACAACTCCACCGGGGAAGGTGCCAGAAACGAGTTCTGTTGGTAGTTTTTACACTACCCCCGGCAGGCAGCTGAAAGGCACCACAAAACTTGTTCTACCTGCTTTCTGGGCTGAGATGGGGAATCGCTGAATTTTGGACTCGGCTGGTGACAAAATGTTCCAAACACACCCCATGCACACCTCCACCGGGGAAGGTGCCAGAAACGAGTTCTGATGGTAGTTTTTACACTACCCCGGTAGGCAGCTGAAAGGCACCACAAAACTTGTTGTACCTGCTTTCTGGGCTGAGATGGGGAATCGCTGAATTTTGGACTCGGCTGGTGACAAAATGTTCCAAACACACCCCATGCACAACTCCACCGGGGAAGGTGCCAGAAACGAGTTCTGTTGGTACTTTTTACACTACCCCGGTAGGCAGCTGAAAGGCACCACAAAACTTGTTCTACCTGCTTTCTGGGCTGAGATGGGGAATCGCTGAATTTTGGACTCGGCTGGTGACAAAATGTTCCAAACACACCCCATGCACAACTCCACCGGGGAAGGTGCCAGAAACGAGTTCTGTTGGTAGTTTTTACACTACCCCGGTAGGCAGCTGAAAGGCACCACAAAACTTGTTCTACCTGCTTTCTGGGCTGAGATGGGGAATCGCTGAATTTTGGACTCGGCTGCTGACAAAATGTTCCAAACACACCCCATGCACAACTCCACCGGGGAAGGTGCCAGAAACGAGTTCTGTTGGTAGTTTTTACACTACCCCGGTAGGCAGCTGAAAGGCACCACAAAACTTGTTCTACCTGCTTTCTGGGCTGAGATGGGGAATCGCTGAATTTTGGACTCGGCTGGTGACAAAATGTTCCAAACACACCCCATGCACAACTCCACCGGGGAAGGTGCCAGAAACGAGTTCTGTTGGTAGTTTTTACACTACCCCGGTAAGCAGCTGAAAGGCACCACAAAACTTGTTCTACCTGCTTTCTGGGCTGAGATGGGGAATCGCTGAATTTTGGACTCGGCTGGTGACAAAATGTTCCAAACACACCCCATGCACAACTCCACCGGGGAAGGTGCCAGAAACGAGTTCTGTTGGTAGTTTTTACACTACCCCGGTAGGCAGCTGAAAGGCACCACAAAACTTGTTCTACCTGCTTTCTGGGCTGAGATGGGGAATCGCTGAATTTTGGACTCGGCTGCTGACAAAATGTTCCAAACACACCCCATGCACAACTCCACCGGGGAAGGTGCCAGAAACGAGTTCTGTTGGTAGTTTTTACACTACCCCGGTAGGCAGCTGAAAGGCACCACAAAACTTGTTCTACCTGCTTTCTGGGCTGAGATGGGGAATCGCTGAATTTTGGACTCGGCTGGTGACAAAATGTTCCAAACACACCCCATGCACAACTCCACCGGGGAAGGTGCCAGAAACGAGTTCTGTTGGTAGTTTTTACACTACCCCGGTAGGCAAGAGAAAGGCACCACAAAACTTGTTCTACCTGCTTTCTGGGCTGAGATGGGGAATCGCTGAATTTTGGACTCGGCTGGTAACAAAATGTTCCAAACACACCCCATGCACAACTCCACCGGGGAAGGTGCCAGAAACGAGTTCTGTTGGTAGGTTTTACACTACCCCGGTAGGCAGCTGAAAGGCACCACAAAACTTGTTCTACCTGCTTTCTGGGCTGAGATGGGGAATCGCTGAATTTTGGACTCGGCTGCTGACAAAATGTTCCAAACACACCCCATGCACAACTCCACCGGGGAAGGTGCCAGAAACGAGTTCTGTTGGTAGTTTTTACACTACCCCGGTAGGCAGCTGAAAGGCACCACAAAACTTGTTCTACCTGCTTTCTGGGCTGAGATGGGGAATCGCTGAATTTTGGACTCGGCTGCTGACAAAATGTTCCAAACACACCCCATGCACAACTCCACCGGGGAAGGTGCCAGAAACGAGTTCTGTTGGTAGTTTTTACACTACCCCGGTAGGCAGCTGAAAGGCACCACAAAACTTGTTCTACCTGCTTTCTGGGCTGAGATGGGGAATCGCTGAATTTTGGACTCGGCTGCTGACAAAATGTTCCAAACACACCCCATGCACAACTCCACCGGGGAAGGTGCCAGAAACGAGTTCTGTTGGTAGTTTTTACACTACCCCGGTAGGCAGCTGAAAGGCACCACAAAACTTGTTCTACCTGCTTTCTGGGCTGAGATGGGGAATCGCTGAATTTTGGACTCGGCTGGTGACAAAATGTTCCAAACACACCCCATGCACAACTCCACCGGGGAAGGTGCCAGAAACGAGTTCTGTTGGTAGTTTTTACACTACCCCGGTAGGCAGCTGAAAGGCACCACAAAACTTGTTCTACCTGCTTTCTGGGCTGAGATGGGGAATCGCTGAATTTTGGACTCGGCTGCTGACAAAATGTTCCAAACACACCCCATGCACAACTCCACCGGGGAAGGTGCCAGAAACGAGTTCTGTTGGTAGTTTTTACACTACCCCGGTAGGCAAGAGAAAGGCACCACAAAACTTGTTCTACCTGCTTTCTGGGCTGAGATGGGGAATAGCTGAATTTTGGACTCGGCTGGTGACAAAATGTTCCAAACACACCCCATGCACAACTCCACCGGGGAAGGTGCCAGAAACGAGTTCTGTTGGTAGTTTTTACACTACCCCGGTAGGCAGCTGAAAGGCACCACAAAAGTTGTTCTACCTGCTTTCTGGGCTGAGATGGGGAATCGCTGAATTTTCAACTCGGCTGCTGACAAAATGTTCCAAACACACCCCATGCACAACTCCACCGGGGAAGGTGCCAGAAACGAGTTCTGTTGGTAGTTTTTACACTACCCCGGTAGGCACCTGAAAGGCACCACAAAACTTGTTGTACCTGCTTTCTGGGCTGAGATGGGGAATCGCTGAATTTTGGACTCGGCTGCTGACAAAATGTTCCAAACACACCCCATGCACAACTCCACCGGGGAAGGTGCCAGAAACGAGTTCTGTTGGTAGTTTTTACACTACCCCGGTAGGCAGCTGAAAGGCACCACAAAACTTGTTCTACCTGCTTTCTGGGCTGAGATGGGGAATCGCTGAATTTTGGACTCGGCTGGTGACAAAATGTTCCAAACACACCCCACGCACAACTCCACCGGGGAAGGTGCCAGAAACGAGTTCTGTTGGTAGGTTTTTACACTACCCCGGTAGGCAGCTGAAAGGCACCACAAAACTTGTTCTACCTGCTTTCTGGGCTGAGATGGGGAATCGCTGAATTTTGGACTCGGCTGCTGACAAAATGTTCCAAACACACCCCATGCACAACTCCACCGGGGAAGGTGCCAGAAACGAGTTCTGTTGGTAGTTTTTACACTACCCCGGTAGGCAGCTGAAAGGCACCACAAAACTTGTTCTACCTGCTTTCTGGGCTGAGATGGGGAATCGCTGAATTTTGGACTCGGCTGGTGACAAAATGTTCCAAACACACCCCATGCACAACTCCACCGGGGAAGGTGCCAGAAAGGAGTTCTGTTGGTAGTTTTTACACTACCCCGGTAGGCAGCTGAAAGGCACCACAAAACTTGTTCTACCTGCTTTCTGGGCTGAGATGGGGAATCGCTGAATTTTGGACTCGGCTGCTGACAAAATGTTCCAAACACACCCCATGCACAACTCCACCGGGGAAGGTGCCAGAAACGAGTTCTGTTGGTAGTTTTTACACTACCCCCGGTAGGCAAGAGAAAGGCACCACAAAACTTGTTCTACCTGCTTTCTGGGCTGAGATGGGGAATCGCTGAATTTTGGACTCGGCTGCTGACAAAATGTTCCAAACACACCCCATGCACAACTCCACCGGGGAAGGTGCCAGAAACGAGTTCTGTTGGTAGTTTTTACACTACCCCGGTAGGCAAGAGAAAGGCACCACAAAACTTGTTCTACCTGCTTTCTGGGCTGAGATGGGGAATCGCTGAATTTTCAACTCGGCTGGTGACAAAATGTTCCAAACACACCCCATGCACAACTCCACCGGGGAAGGTGCCAGAAACGAGTTCTGTTGGTAGTTTTTACACTACCCCGGTAGGCAGCTGAAAGGCACCACAAAACTTGTTCTACCTGCTTTCTGGGCTGAGATGGGGAATCGCTGAATTTTGGACTCGGCTGCTGACAAAATGTTCCAAACACACCCCATGCACAACTCCACCGGGGAAGGTGCCAGAAACGAGTTCTGTTGGTAGTTTTTACACTACCCCGGTAGGCAGCTGAAAGGCACCACAAAACTTGTTCTACCTGCTTTCTGGGCTGAGATGGGGAATCGCTGAATTTTGGACTCGGCTGGTGACAAAATGTTCCAAACACACCCCACGCACAACTCCACCGGGGAAGGTGCCAGAAACGAGTTCTGTTGGTAGTTTTTACACTACCCCGGTAGGCAGCTGAAAGGCACCACAAAACTTGTTGTACCTGCTTTCTGGGCTGAGATGGGGAATCGCTGAATTTTGGACTCGGCTGGTGACAAAATGTTCCAAACACACCCCATGCACAACTCCACCGGGGAAGGTGCCAGAAACGAGTTCTGTTGGTAGTTTTTACACTACCCCGGTAGGCAAGAGAAAGGCACCACAAAACTTGTTCTACCTGCTTTCTGGGCTGAGATGGGGAATCGCTGAATTTTGGACTCGGCTGGTGACAAAATGTTCCAAACACACCCCATGCACACCTCCACCGGGGAAGGTGCCAGAAACGAGTTCTGTTGGTAGTTTTTACACTACCCCCGGTAGGCAGCTGAAAGGCACCACAAAACTTGTTCTACCTGCTTTCTGGGCTGAGATGGGGAATCGCTGAATTTTGGACTCGGCTGCTGACAAAATGTTCCAAACACACCCCATGCACAACTCCACCGGGGAAGGTGCCAGAAACGAGTTCTGTTGGTAGTTTTTACACTACCCCGGTAGGCAAGAGAAAGGCACCACAAAACTTGTTCTACCTGCTTTCTGGGCTGAGATGGGGAATCGCTGAATTTTGGACTCGGCTGGTGACAAAATGTTCCAAACACACCCCATGCACAACTCCACCGGGGAAGGTGCCAGAAACGAGTTCTGTTGGTAGTTTTTACACTACCCCGGTAGGCAGCTGAAAGGCACCACAAAACTTGTTCTACCTGCTTTCTGGGCTGAGATGGGGAATCGCTGAATTTTGGACTCGGCTGCTGACAAAATGTTCCAAACACACCCCATGCACAACTCCACCGGGGAAGGTGCCAGAAACGAGTTCTGTTGGTAGTTTTTACACTACCCCGGTAGGCAAGAGAAAGGCACCACAAAACTTGTTCTACCTGCTTTCTGGGCTGAGATGGGGAATAGCTGATTTTTGGACTCGGCTGGTGACAAAATGTTCCAAACACACCCCATGCACAACTCCACCGGGGAAGGTGCCAGAAACGAGTTCTGTTGGTAGTTTTTACACTACCCCGGTAGGCAGCTGAAAGGCACCACAAAAGTTGTTCTACCTGCTTTCTGGGCTGAGATGGGGAATCGCTGAATTTTGGACTCGGCTGGTGACAAAATGTTCCAAACACACCCCATGCACAACTCCACCGGGGAAGGTGCCAGAAACGAGTTCTGTTGGTAGTTTTTTACACTACCCCGGTAGGCACCTGAAAGGCACCACAAAACTTGTTGTACCTGCTTTCTGGGCTGAGATGGGGAATCGCTGAATTTTGGACTCGGCTGGTGACAAAATGTTCCAAACACACCCCATGCACAACTCCACCGGGGAAGGTGCCAGAAACGAGTTCTGTTGGTAGTTTTTACACTACCCCGGTAGGCAGCTGAAAGGCACCACAAAACTTGTTCTACCTGCTTTCTGGGCTGAGATGGGGAATCGCTGAATTTTGGACTCGGCTGCTGACAAAATGTTCCAAACACACCCCACGCACAACTCCACCGGGGAAGGTGCCAGAAACGAGTTCTGTTGGTAGGTTTTACACTACCCCGGTAGGCAGCTGAAAGGCACCACAAAACTTGTTCTACCTGCTTTCTGGGCTGAGATGGGGAATCGCTGAATTTTGGACTCGGCTGGTGACAAAATGTTCCAAACACACCCCATGCACAACTCCACCGGGGAAGGTGCCAGAAACGAGTTCTGTTGGTAGTTTTTACACTACCCCGGTAGGCAGCTGAAAGGCACCACAAAACTTGTTCTACCTGCTTTCTGGGCTGAGATGGGGAATCGCTGAATTTTGGACTCGGCTGGTGACAAAATGTTCCAAACACACCCCATGCACAACTCCACCGGGGAAGGTGCCAGAAAGGAGTTCTGTTGGTAGTTTTTACACTACCCCGGTAGGCAAGAGAAAGGCACCACAAAACTTGTTCTACCTGCTTTCTGGGCTGAGATGGGGAATCGCTGAATTTTGGACTCGGCTGGTGACAAAATGTTCCAAACACACCCCATGCACAACTCCACCGGGGAAGGTGCCAGAAACGAGTTCTGTTGGTAGTTTTTACACTACCCCGGTAGGCAGCTGAAAGGCACCACAAAACTTGTTCTACCTGCTTTCTGGGCTGAGATGGGGAATCGCTGAATTTTCAACTCGGCTGGTGACAAAATGTTCCAAACACACCCCATGCACAACTCCACCGGGGAAGGTGCCAGAAACGAGTTCTGTTGGTAGTTTTTACACTACCCCGGTAGGCACCTGAAAGGCACCACAAAACTTGTTGTACCTGCTTTCTGGGCTGAGATGGGGAACGGCTGAATTTTGGACTCGGCTGCTGACAAAATGTTCCAAACACACCCCATGCACAACTCCACCGGGGAAGGTGCCAGAAACGAGTTCTGTTGGTAGTTTTTACACTACCCCGGTAGGCAGCTGAAAGGCACCACAAAACTTGTTCTACCTGCTTTCTGGGCTGAGATGGGGAATCGCTGAATTTTGGACTCGGCTGGTGACAAAATGTTCCAAACACACCCCACGCACAACTCCACCGGGGAAGGTGCCAGAAACGAGTTCTGTTGGTAGGTTTTACACTACCCCGGTAGGCAGCTGAAAGGCACCACAAAACTTGTTGTACCTGCTTCTGGGCTGAGATGGGAATCGCTGAATTTTGACTCGGCTGGTGACAAAATGTTCCAAACACACCCCATGCACAACTCCACCGGGGAAGGTGCCAGAAACGAGTTCTGTTGGTAGTTTTTACACTACCCCGGTAGGCAGCTGAAAGGCACCACAAAACTTGTTCTACCTGCTTTCTGGGCTGAGATGGGGAATCGCTGAATTTTGGACTCGGCTGCTGACAAAATGTTCCAAACACACCCCATGCACACCTCCACCGGGGAAGGTGCCAGAAACGAGTTCTGTTGGTAGTTTTTACACTACCCCGGTAGGCAGCTGAAAGGCACCACAAAACTTGTTCTACCTGCTTTCTGGGCTGAGATGGGGAATCGCTGAATTTTGGACTCGGCTGGTGACAAAATGTTCCAAACACACCCCATGCACAACTCCACCGGGGAAGGTGCCAGAAACGAGTTCTGTTGGTAGTTTTTACACTACCCCGGTAGGCAGCTGAAAGGCACCACAAAACTTGTTCTACCTGCTTTCTGGGCTGAGATGGGGAATCGCTGAATTTTGGACTCGGCTGGTGACAAAATGTTCCAAACACACCCCATGCACAACTCCACCGGGGAAGGTGCCAGAAACGAGTTCTGTTGGTAGTTTTTACACTACCCCGGTAGGCAGCTGAAAGGCACCACAAAACTTGTTCTACCTGCTTTCTGGGCTGAGATGGGGAATCGCTGAATTTTGGACTCGGCTGGTGACAAAATGTTCCAAACACACCCCATGCACAACTCCACCGGGGAAGGTGCCAGAAACGAGTTCTGTTGGTAGTTTTTACACTACCCCGGTAGGCAAGAGAAAGGCACCACAAAACTTGTTCTACCTGCTTTCTGGGCTGAGATGGGGAATCGCTGAATTTTGGACTCGGCTGGTGACAAAATGTTCCAAACACACCCCATGCACAACTCCACCGGGGAAGGTGCCAGAAACGAGTTCTGTTGGTAGTTTTTACACTACCCCGGTAGGCAGCTGAAAGGCACCACAAAACTTGTTCTACCTGCTTTCTGGGCTGAGATGGGGAATCGCTGAATTTTGGACTCGGCTGGTGACAAAATGTTCCAAACACACCCCATGCACAACTCCACCGGGGAAGGTGCCAGAAACGAGTTCTGTTGGTAGTTTTTACACTACCCCGGTAGGCAGCCGAAAGGCACCACAAAACTTGTTCTACCTGCTTTCTGGGCTGAGATGGGGAATCGCTGAATTTTGGACTCGGCTGGTGACAAAATGTTCCAAACACACCCCATGCACAACTCCACCGGGGAAGGTGCCAGAAACGAGTTCTGTTGGTAGTTTTTACACTACCCCGGTAGGCAGCTGAAAGGCACCACAAAACTTGTTCTACCTGCTTTCTGGGCTGAGATGGGGAATAGCTGAATTTTGGACTCGGCTGCTGACAAAATGTTCCAAACACACCCCATGCACAACTCCACCGGGGAAGGTGCCAGAAACGAGTTCTGTTGGTAGTTTTTACACTACCCCGGTAGGCAGCTGAAAGGCACCACAAAACTTGTTCTACCTGCTTTCTGGGCTGAGATGGGGAATCGCTGAATTTTGGACTCGGCTGGTGACAAAATGTTCCAAACACACCCCATGCACAACTCCACCGGGGAAGGTGCCAGAAACGAGTTCTGTTGGTAGTTTTTACACTACCCCGGCAGGCAGCTGAAAGGCACCACAAAACTTGTTCTACCTGCTTTCTGGGCTGAGATGGGGAATCGCTGATTTTTGGACTCGGCTGGTGACAAAATGTTCCAAACACACCCCATGCACAACTCCACCGGGGAAGGTGCCAGAAACGAGTTCTGATGGTAGTTTTTACACTACCCCGGTAGGCAGCTGAAAGGCACCACAAAACTTGTTCTACCTGCTTTCTGGGCTGAGATGGGGAATCGCTGAATTTTGGACTCGGCTGGTGACAAAATGTTCCAAACACACCCCATGCACAACTCCACCGGGGAAGGTGCCAGAAACGAGTTCTTTTGGTAGTTTTTACACTACCCCGGTAGGCAGCTGAAAGGCACCACAAAACTTGTTCTACCTGCTTTCTGGGCTGAGATGGGGAATCGCTGAATTTTGGACTCGGCTGGTGACAAAATGTTCCAAACACACCCCATGCACAACTCCACCGGGGAAGGTGCCAGAAACGAGTTCTGTTGGTAGTTTTTACACTACCCCGGTAGGCAGCTGAAAGGCACCACAAAACTTGTTCTACCTGCTTTCTGGGCTGAGATGGGGAATCGCTGAATTTTGGACTCGGCTGCTGACAAAATGTTCCAAACACACCCCATGCACAACTCCACCGGGGAAGGTGCCAGAAACGAGTTCTGTTGGTACTTTTTACACTACCCCGGTAGGCAAGAGAAAGGCACCACAAAACTTGTTGTACCTGCTTTCTGGGCTGAGATGGGGAACGGCTGAATTTTGGACTCAGCTGGTAACAAAATGTTCCAAACACACCCCATGCACAACTCCACCGGGGAAGGTGCCAGAAACGAGTTCTCTTGGTAGTTTTTACACTACCCCGGTAGGCAGCTGAAAGGCACCACAAAACTTGTTCTACCTGCTTTCTGGGCTGAGATGGGGAATCGCTGAATTTTGGACTCGGCTGGTGACAAAATGTTCCAAACACACCCCATGCACAACTCCACCGGGGAAGGTGCCAGAAACGAGTTCTGTTGGTAGTTTTTACACTACCCCGGTAGGCACCTGAAAGGCACCACAAAACTTGTTCTACCTGCTTTCTGGGCTGAGATGGGGAATCGCTGAATTTTGGACTCGGCTGGTGACAAAATGTTCCAAACACACCCCATGCACAACTCCACCGGGGAAGGTGCCAGAAACGAGTACTGTTGGTAGTTTTTACACTACCCCGGTAGGCAGCTGAAAGGCACCACAAAACTTGTTCTACCTGCTTTCTGGGCTGAGATGGGGAATCGCTGAATTTTGGACTCGGCTGGTGACAAAATGTTCCAAACACACCCCATGCACAACTCCACCGGGGAAGGTGCCAGAAACGAGTTCTGTTGGTAGTTTTTACACTACCCCGGTAGGCAGCTGAAAGGCACCACAAAACTTGTTCTACCTGCTTTCTGGGCTGAGATGGGGAATCGCTGAATTTTGGACTCGGCTGCTGACAAAATGTTCCAAACACACCCCATGCACACCTCCACCGGGGAAGGTGCCAGAAACGAGTTCTGTTGGTAGTTTTTACACTACCCCGGTAGGCAGCTGAAAGGCACCACAAAACTTGTTCTACCTGCTTTCTGGGCTGAGATGGGGAACGGCTGAATTTTGGACTCGGCTGGTGACAAAATGTTCCAAACACACCCCATGCACAACTCCACCGGGGAAGGTGCCAGAAACGAGTTCTGTTGGTAGTTTTTACACTACCCCGGTAGGCAGCTGAAAGGCACCACAAAACTTGTTCTACCTGCTTTCTGGGCTGAGATGGGGAATCGCTGAATTTTGGACTCGGCTGCTGACAAAATGTTCCAAACACACCCCATGCACAACTCCACCGGGGAAGGTGCCAGAAACGAGTTCTGTTTGTAGTTTTTACACTACCCCGGTAGGCAAGAGAAAGGCACCACAAAACTTGTTCTACCTGCTTTCTGGGCTGAGATGGGGAATCGCTGAATTTTGGACTCGGCTGCTGACAAAATGTTCCAAACACACCCCATGCACAACTCCACCGGGGAAGGTGCCAGAAACGAGTTCTGTTGGTAGTTTTTACACTACCCCGGTAGGCAGCTGAAAGGCACCACAAAACTTGTTCTACCTGCTTTCTGGGCTGAGATGGGGAATCGCTGAATTTTGGACTCGGCTGGTGACAAAATGTTCCAAACACACCCCATGCACAACTCCACCGGGGAAGGTGCCAGAAACGAGTACTGTTGGTAGTTTTTACACTACCCCGGTAGGCAGCTGAAAGGCACCACAAAACTTGTTCTACCTGCTTTCTGGGCTGAGATGGGGAATCGCTGAATTTTGGACTCGGCTGGTGACAAAATGTTCCAAACACACCCCATGCACAACTCCACCGGGGAAGGTGCCAGAAACGAGTTCTGTTGGTAGTTTTTACACTACCCCCGTAGGCAGCTGAAAGGCACCACAAAACTTGTTCTACCTGCTTTCTGGGCTGAGATGGGGAATCGCTGAATTTTGGACTCGGCTGCTGACAAAATGTTCCAAACACACCCCATGCACACCTCCACCGGGGAAGGTGCCAGAAACGAGTTCTGTTGGTAGTTTTTACACTACCCCGGTAGGCAGCTGAAAGGCACCACAAAACTTGTTCTACCTGCTTTCTGGGCTGAGATGGGGAACGGCTGAATTTTGGACTCGGCTGGTGACAAAATGTTCCAAACACACCCCATGCACAACTCCACCGGGGAAGGTGCCAGAAACGAGTTCTGTTGGTAGTTTTTACACTACCCCGGTAGGCAGCTGAAAGGCACCACAAAACTTGTTCTACCTGCTTTCTGGGCTGAGATGGGGAATCGCTGAATTTTGGACTCGGCTGGTGACAAAATGTTCCAAACACACCCCATGCACAACTCCACCGGGGAAGGTGCCAGAAACGAGTTCTGTTGGTAGTTTTTACACTACCCCGGTAGGCAAGAGAAAGGCACCACAAAACTTGTTCTACCTGCTTTCTGGGCTGAGATGGGGAATCGCTGAATTTTGGACTCGGCTGGTGACAAAATGTTCCAAACACACCCCATGCACAACTCCACCGGGGAAGGTGCCAGAAACGAGTTCTGTTGGTAGTTTTTACACTACCCCGGTAGGCAGCTGAAAGGCACCACAAAACTTGTTCTACCTGCTTTCTGGGCTGAGATGGGGAACGGCTGAATTTTGGACTCGGCTGGTGACAAAATGTTCCAAACACACCCCATGCACAACTCCACCGGGGAAGGTGCCAGAAACGAGTTCTGTTGGTAGTTTTTACACTACCCCGGTAGGCAGCTGAAAGGCACCACAAAACTTGTTCTACCTGCTTTCTGGGCTGAGATGGGGAATCGCTGAATTTTGGACTCGGCTGCTGACAAAATGTTCCAAACACACCCCATGCACAACTCCACCGGGGAAGGTGCCAGAAACGAGTTCTGTTGGTAGTTTTTACACTACCCCGGTAGGCAGCTGAAAGGCACCACAAAACTTGTTCTACCTGCTTTCTGGGCTGAGATGGGGAATCGCTGAATTTTGGACTCGGCTGCTGACAAAATGTTCCAAACACACCCCATGCACAACTCCACCGGGGAAGGTGCCAGAAACGAGTTCTGTTGGTAGTTTTTACACTACCCCGGTAGGCAAGAGAAAGGCACCACAAAACTTGTTCTACCTGCTTTCTGGGCTGAGATGGGGAATCGCTGAATTTTGGACTCGGCTGCTGACAAAATGTTCCAAACACACCCCACGCACAACTCCACCGGGGAAGGTGCCAGAAACGAGTTCTGTTGGTAGTTTTTACACTACCCCGGTAGGCAGCTGAAAGGCACCACAAAACTTGTTCTACCTGCTTTCTGGGCTGAGATGGGGAATCGCTGAATTTTGGACTCGGCTGGTGACAAAATGTTCCAAACACACCCCATGCACAACTCCACCGGGGAAGGTGCCAGAAACGAGTTCTGTTGGTAGTTTTTACACTACCCCGGTAGGCAGCTGAAAGGCACCACAAAACTTGTTCTACCTGCTTTCTGGGCTGAGATGGGGAATCGCTGAATTTTGGACTCGGCTGGTGACAAAATGTTCCAAACACACCCCATGCACAACTCCACCGGGGAAGGTGCCAGAAACGAGTTCTGTTGGTAGTTTTTACACTACCCCGGTAGGCAAGAGAAAGGCACCACAAAACTTGTTCTACCTGCTTTCTGGGCTGAGATGGGGAATCGCTGAATTTTGGACTCGGCTGGTGACAAAATGTTCCAAACACACCCCATGCACAACTCCACCGGGGAAGGTGCCAGAAACGAGTTCTGTTGGTAGTTTTTACACTACCCCGGTAGGCAGCTGAAAGGCACCACAAAACTTGTTCTACCTGCTTTCTGGGCTGAGATGGGGAATAGCTGAATTTTGGACTCGGCTGGTGACAAAATGTTCCAAACACACCCCATGCACAACTCCACCGGGGAAGGTGCCAGAAACGAGTTCTCTTGGTAGTTTTTACACTACCCCGGTAGGCAGCCGAAAGGCACCACAAAACTTGTTCTACCTGCTTTCTGGGCTGAGATGGGGAATCGCTGAATTTTGGACTCGGCTGGTGACAAAATGTTCCAAACACACCCCATGCACAACTCCACCGGGGAAGGTGCCAGAAACGAGTACTGTTGGTAGTTTTTACACTACCCCGGTAGGCAGCTGAAAGGCACCACAAAACTTGTTCTACCTGCTTTCTGGGCTGAGATGGGGAATCGCTGAATTTTGGACTCGGCTGGTGACAAAATGTTCCAAACACACCCCATGCACAACTCCACCGGGGAAGGTGCCAGAAACGAGTTCTGTTGGTAGTTTTTACACTACCCCGGTAGGCAGCTGAAAGGCACCACAAAACTTGTTCTACCTGCTTTCTGGGCTGAGATGGGGAATCGCTGAATTTTGGACTCGGCTGGTGACAAAATGTTCCAAACACACCCCATGCACAACTCCACCGGGGAAGGTGCCAGAAACGAGTTCTGTTGGTAGTTTTTACACTACCCCGGCAGGCAGCTGAAAGGCACCACAAAACTTGTTCTACCTGCTTTCTGGGCTGAGATGGGGAATCGCTGATTTTTGGACTCGGCTGGTGACAAAATGTTCCAAACACACCCCACGCACAACTCCACCGGGGAAGGTGCCAGAAACGAGTTCTGTTGGTAGTTTTTACACTACCCCGGTAGGCAGCTGAAAGGCACCACAAAACTTGTTCTACCTGCTTTCTGGGCTGAGATGGGGAATCGCTGAATTTTGGACTCGGCTGGTGACAAAATGTTCCAAACACACCCCATGCACAACTCCACCGGGGAAGGTGCCAGAAACGAGTTCTGTTGGTAGTTTTTACACTACCCCGGTAGGCAGCTGAAAGGCACCACAAAACTTGTTCTACCTGCTTTCTGGGCTGAGATGGGGAATCGCTGAATTTTGGACTCGGCTGGTGACAAAATGTTCCAAACACACCCCATGCACAACTCCACCGGGGAAGGTGCCAGAAACGAGTTCTGTTGGTAGTTTTTACACTACCCCGGTAGGCAAGAGAAAGGCACCACAAAACTTGTTCTACCTGCTTTCTGGGCTGAGATGGGGAATCGCTGAATTTTGGACTCGGCTGGTGACAAAATGTTCCAAACACACCCCATGCACACCTCCACCGGGGAAGGTGCCAGAAACGAGTTCTGTTGGTAGTTTTTACACTACCCCGGTAGGCAGCTGAAAGGCACCACAAAACTTGTTCTACCTGCTTTCTGGGCTGAGATGGGGAATAGCTGAATTTTGGACTCGGCTGGTGACAAAATGTTCCAAACACACCCCATGCACAACTCCACCGGGGAAGGTGCCAGAAACGAGTTCTGTTGGTAGTTTTTACACTACCCCGGTAGGCAGCTGAAAGGCACCACAAAACTTGTTCTACCTGCTTTCTGGGCTGAGATGGGGAATCGCTGAATTTTGGACTCGGCTGGTGACAAAATGTTCCAAACACACCCCATGCACAACTCCACCGGGGAAGGTGCCAGAAACGAGTACTGTTGGTAGTTTTTACACTACCCCGGTAGGCAGCTGAAAGGCACCACAAAACTTGTTCTACCTGCTTTCTGGGCTGAGATGGGGAATCGCTGAATTTTGGACTCGGCTGCTGACAAAATGTTCCAAACACACCCCATGCACAACTCCACCGGGGAAGGTGCCAGAAACGAGTTCTGTTGGTAGTTTTTACACTACCCCGGTAGGCAGCTGAAAGGCACCACAAAACTTGTTCTACCTGCTTTCTGGGCTGAGATGGGGAATCGCTGAATTTTGGACTCGGCTGGTGACAAAATGTTCCAAACACACCCCATGCACAACTCCACCGGGGAAGGTGCCAGAAACGAGTTCTGTTGGTAGTTTTTACACTACCCCGGTAGGCAGCTGAAAGGCACCACAAAACTTGTTCTACCTGCTTTCTGGGCTGAGATGGGGAATCGCTGAATTTTGGACTCGGCTGGTGACAAAATGTTCCAAACACACCCCATGCACAACTCCACCGGGGAAGGTGCCAGAAACGAGTTCTGTTGGTAGTTTTTACACTACCCCGGTAGGCAAGAGAAAGGCACCACAAAACTTGTTCTACCTGCTTTCTGGGCTGAGATGGGGAATCGCTGAATTTTGGACTCGGCTGCTGACAAAATGTTCCAAACACACCCCACGCACAACTCCACCGGGGAAGGTGCCAGAAACGAGTTCTGTTGGTAGTTTTTACACTACCCCGGTAGGCAGCTGAAAGGCACCACAAAACTTGTTCTACCTGCTTTCTGGGCTGAGATGGGGAATCGCTGAATTTTGGACTCGGCTGGTGACAAAATGTTCCAAACACACCCCATGCACAACTCCACCGGGGAAGGTGCCAGAAACGAGTTCTGTTGGTAGTTTTTACACTACCCCGGTAGGCAGCTGAAAGGCACCACAAAACTTGTTCTACCTGCTTTCTGGGCTGAGATGGGGAATCGCTGAATTTTGGACTCGGCTGGTGACAAAATGTTCCAAACACACCCCATGCACAACTCCACCGGGGAAGGTGCCAGAAACGAGTTCTGTTGGTAGTTTTTACACTACCCCGGTAGGCAAGAGAAAGGCACCACAAAACTTGTTCTACCTGCTTTCTGGGCTGAGATGGGGAATCGCTGAATTTTGGACTCGGCTGGTGACAAAATGTTCCAAACACACCCCATGCACAACTCCACCGGGGAAGGTGCCAGAAACGAGTTCTGTTGGTAGTTTTTACACTACCCCGGTAGGCAGCTGAAAGGCACCACAAAACTTGTTCTACCTGCTTTCTGGGCTGAGATGGGGAATAGCTGAATTTTGGACTCGGCTGGTGACAAAATGTTCCAAACACACCCCATGCACAACTCCACCGGGGAAGGTGCCAGAAACGAGTTCTCTTGGTAGTTTTTACACTACCCCGGTAGGCAGCCGAAAGGCACCACAAAACTTGTTCTACCTGCTTTCTGGGCTGAGATGGGGAATCGCTGAATTTTGGACTCGGCTGGTGACAAAATGTTCCAAACACACCCCATGCACAACTCCACCGGGGAAGGTGCCAGAAACGAGTACTGTTGGTAGTTTTTACACTACCCCGGTAGGCAGCTGAAAGGCACCACAAAACTTGTTCTACCTGCTTTCTGGGCTGAGATGGGGAATCGCTGAATTTTGGACTCGGCTGGTGACAAAATGTTCCAAACACACCCCATGCACAACTCCACCGGGAAGGTGCCAGAAACGAGTTCTGTTGGTAGTTTTTACACTACCCCGGTAGGCAGCTGAAAGGCACCACAAAACTTGTTCTACCTGCTTTCTGGGCTGAGATGGGGAATCGCTGAATTTTGGACTCGGCTGGTGACAAAATGTTCCAAACACACCCCATGCACAACTCCACCGGGGAAGGTGCCAGAAACGAGTTCTGTTGGTAGTTTTTACACTACCCCGGCAGGCAGCTGAAAGGCACCACAAAACTTGTTCTACCTGCTTTCTGGGCTGAGATGGGGAATCGCTGATTTTTGGACTCGGCTGGTGACAAAATGTTCCAAACACACCCCACGCACAACTCCACCGGGGAAGGTGCCAGAAACGAGTTCTGTTGGTAGTTTTTACACTACCCCGGTAGGCAGCTGAAAGGCACCACAAAACTTGTTCTACCTGCTTTCTGGGCTGAGATGGGGAATCGCTGAATTTTGGACTCGGCTGGTGACAAAATGTTCCAAACACACCCCATGCACAACTCCACCGGGGAAGGTGCCAGAAACGAGTTCTGTTGGTAGTTTTTACACTACCCCGGTAGGCAGCTGAAAGGCACCACAAAACTTGTTCTACCTGCTTTCTGGGCTGAGATGGGGAATCGCTGAATTTTGGACTCGGCTGGTGACAAAATGTTCCAAACACACCCCATGCACAACTCCACCGGGGAAGGTGCCAGAAAGGAGTTCTGTTGGTAGTTTTTACACTACCCCGGTAGGCAGCTGAAAGGCACCACAAAACTTGTTCTACCTGCTTTCTGGGCTGAGATGGGGAATCGCTGAATTTTGGACTCGGCTGGTGACAAAATGTTCCAAACACACCCCATGCACACCTCCACCGGGGAAGGTGCCAGAAACGAGTTCTGTTGGTAGTTTTTACACTACCCCGGTAGGCAGCTGAAAGGCACCACAAAACTTGTTCTACCTGCTTTCTGGGCTGAGATGGGGAATAGCTGAATTTTGGACTCGGCTGGTGACAAAATGTTCCAAACACACCCCATGCACAACTCCACCGGGGAAGGTGCCAGAAACGAGTTCTGTTGGTAGTTTTTACACTACCCCGGTAGGCAGCTGAAAGGCACCACAAAACTTGTTCTACCTGCTTTCTGGGCTGAGATGGGGAATCGCTGAATTTTGGACTCGGCTGGTGACAAAATGTTCCAAACACACCCCATGCACAACTCCACCGGGGAAGGTGCCAGAAACGAGTACTGTTGGTAGTTTTTACACTACCCCGGTAGGCAGCTGAAAGGCACCACAAAACTTGTTCTACCTGCTTTCTGGGCTGAGATGGGGAATCGCTGAATTTTGGACTCGGCTGCTGACAAAATGTTCCAAACACACCCCATGCACAACTCCACCGGGGAAGGTGCCAGAAACGAGTTCTGTTGGTAGTTTTTACACTACCCCGGTAGGCAGCTGAAAGGCACCACAAAACTTGTTCTACCTGCTTTCTGGGCTGAGATGGGGAATCGCTGAATTTTGGACTCGGCTGGTGACAAAATGTTCCAAACACACCCCATGCACAACTCCACCGGGGAAGGTGCCAGAAACGAGTTCTGTTGGTAGTTTTTACACTACCCCGGTAGGCAGCTGAAAGGCACCACAAAACTTGTTCTACCTGCTTTCTGGGCTGAGATGGGGAATCGCTGAATTTTGGACTCGGCTGGTGACAAAATGTTCCAAACACACCCCATGCACAACTCCACCGGGGAAGGTGCCAGAAACGAGTTCTGTTGGTAGTTTTTACAGTACCCCGGTAGGCAGCTGAAAGGCACCACAAAACTTGTTCTACCTGCTTTCTGGGCTGAGATGGGGAATCGCTGAATTTTGGACTCGGCTGGTGACAAAATGTTCCAAACACACCCCATGCACAACTCCACCGGGGAAGGTGCCAGAAACGAGTTCTGTTGGTAGTTTTTACACTACCCCGGTAGGCAGCTGAAAGGCACCACAAAACTTGTTCTACCTGCTTTCTGGGCTGAGATGGGGAATCGCTGAATTTTGGACTCGGCTGGTGACAAAATGTTCCAAACACACCCCATGCACAACTCCACCGGGGAAGGTGCCAGAAACGAGTTCTGTTGGTAGTTTTTACACTACCCCGGTAGGCAAGAGAAAGGCACCACAAAACTTGTTCTACCTGCTTTCTGGGCTGAGATGGGGAATCGCTGAATTTTGGACTCGGCTGGTGACAAAATGTTCCAAACACACCCCATGCACAACTCCACCAGGGAAGGTGCCAGAAACGAGTTCTGTTGGTAGTTTTTACAGTACCCCGGTAGGCACCTGAAAGGCACCACAAAACTTGTTCTACCTGCTTTCTGGGCTGAGATGGGGAATCGCTGAATTTTGGACTCGGCTGGTGACAAAATGTTCCAAACACACCCCATGCACAACTCCACCGGGGAAGGTGCCAGAAAGGAGTTCTGTTGGTAGTTTTTACACTACCCCGGTAGGCAGCTGAAAGGCACCACAAAACTTGTTCTACCTGCTTTCTGGGCTGAGATGGGGAATCGCTGAATTTTGGACTCGGCTGGTGACAAAATGTTCCAAACACACCCCATGCACAACTCCACCGGGGAAGGTGCCAGAAACGAGTTCTGTTGGTAGTTTTTACACTACCCCGGTAGGCAGCTGAAAGGCACCACAAAACTTGTTCTACCTGCTTTCTGGGCTGAGATGGGGAATCGCTGAATTTTGGACTCGGCTGGTGACAAAATGTTCCAAACACACCCCATGCACAACTCCACCGGGGAAGGTGCCAGAAACGAGTTCTGTTGGTAGTTTTTACACTACCCCGGTAGGCAGCTGAAAGGCACCACAAAACTTGTTCTACCTGCTTTCTGGGCTGAGATGGGGAATCGCTGAATTTTGGACTCGGCTGGTGACAAAATGTTCCAAACACACCCCATGCACAACTCCACCGGGGAAGGTGCCAGAAACGAGTTCTGTTGGTAGTTTTTACACTACCCCGGTAGGCAAGAGAAAGGCACCACAAAACTTGTTCTACCTGCTTTCTGGGCTGAGATGGGGAATCGCTGAATTTTGGACTCGGCTGGTGACAAAATGTTCCAAACACACCCCATGCACAACTCCACCGGGGAAGGTGCCAGAAACGAGTTCTGTTGGTAGTTTTTACACTACCCCGGTAGGCAGCTGAAAGGCACCACAAAACTTGTTCTACCTGCTTTCTGGGCTGAGATGGGGAACCGCTGAATTTTGGACTCGGCTGGTGACAAAATGTTCCAAACACACCCCATGCACAACTCCACCGGGGAAGGTGCCAGAAACGAGTTCTGTTGGTAGTTTTTACACTACCCCGGTAGGCAGCTGAAAGGCACCACAAAACTTGTTCTACCTGCTTTCTGGGCTGAGATGGGGAATCGCTGAATTTTGGACTCGGCTGGTGACAAAATGTTCCAAACACACCCCATGCACAACTCCACCGGGGAAGGTGCCAGAAACGAGTTCTGTTGGTAGTTTTTACACTACCCCGGTAGGCAGCTGAAAGGCACCACAAAACTTGTTCTACCTGCTTTCTGGGCTGAGATGGGGAATAGCTGAATTTTGGACTCGGCTGGTGACAAAATGTTCCAAACACACCCCATGCACAACTCCACCGGGGAAGGTGCCAGAAACGAGTCCTGTTGGTAGTTTTTACACTACCCCGGTAGGCAGCCGAAAGGCACCACAAAACTTGTTCTACCTGCTTTCTGGGCTGAGATGGGGAATCGCTGAATTTTGGACTCGGCTGGTGACAAAATGTTCCAAACACACCCCATGCACAACTCCACCGGGGAAGGTGCCAGAAACGAGTACTGTTGGTAGTTTTTACACTACCCCGGTAGGCAGCTGAAAGGCACCACAAAACTTGTTCTACCTGCTTTCTGGGCTGAGATGGGGAATCGCTGAATTTTGGACTCGGCTGGTGACAAAATGTTCCAAACACACCCCATGCACAACTCCACCGGGGAAGGTGCCAGAAACGAGTTCTGTTGGTAGTTTTTACACTACCCCGGTAGGCAGCTGAAAGGCACCACAAAACTTGTTCTACCTGCTTTCTGGGCTGAGATGGGGAATCGCTGAATTTTGGACTCGGCTGGTGACAAAATGTTCCAAACACACCCCATGCACAACTCCACCGGGGAAGGTGCCAGAAACGAGTTCTGTTGGTAGTTTTTACACTACCCCGGCAGGCAGCTGAAAGGCACCACAAAACTTGTTCTACCTGCTTTCTGGGCTGAGATGGGGAATCGCTGATTTTTGGACTCGGCTGCTGACAAAATGTTCCAAACACACCCCACGCACAACTCCACCGGGGAAGGTGCCAGAAACGAGTTCTGTTGGTAGTTTTTACACTACCCCGGTAGGCAGCTGAAAGGCACCACAAAACTTGTTCTACCTGCTTTCTGGGCTGAGATGGGGAACCGCTGAATTTTGGACTCGGCTGGTGACAAAATGTTCCAAACACACCCCATGCACAACTCCACCGGGGAAGGTGCCAGAAACGAGTTCTGTTGGTAGTTTTTACACTACCCCGGTAGGCAGCTGAAAGGCACCACAAAACTTGTTCTACCTGCTTTCTGGGCTGAGATGGGGAATCGCTGAATTTTGGACTCGGCTGGTGACAAAATGTTCCAAACACACCCCATGCACAACTCCACCGGGGAAGGTGCCAGAAACGAGTTCTGTTGGTAGTTTTTACACTACCCCGGTAGGCAAGAGAAAGGCACCACAAAACTTGTTCTACCTGCTTTCTGGGCTGAGATGGGGAATCGCTGAATTTTGGACTAGGCTGGTGACAAAATGTTCCAAACACACCCCATGCACAACTCCACCGGGGAAGGTGCCAGAAACGAGTTCTGTTGGTAGTTTTTACACTACCCCGGTAGGCAGCTGAAAGGCACCACAAAACTTGTTCTACCTGCTTTCTGGGCTGAGATGGGGAATAGCTGAATTTTGGACTCGGCTGGTGACAAAATGTTCCAAACACACCCCATGCACAACTCCACCGGGGAAGGTGCCAGAAACGAGTTCTGTTGGTAGTTTTTACACTACCCCGGTAGGCAGCTGAAAGGCACCACAAAACTTGTTCTACCTGCTTTCTGGGCTGAGATGGGGAATCGCTGAATTTTGGACTCGGCTGGTGACAAAATGTTCCAAACACACCCCATGCACAACTCCACCGGGGAAGGTGCCAGAAACGAGTACTGTTGGTAGTTTTTACACTACCCCGGTAGGCAGCTGAAAGGCACCACAAAACTTGTTCTACCTGCTTTCTGGGCTGAGATGGGGAATCGCTGAATTTTGGACTCGGCTGGTGACAAAATGTTCCAAACACACCCCATGCACAACTCCACCGGGGAAGGTGCCAGAAACGAGTTCTGTTGGTAGTTTTTACACTACCCCGGTAGGCAGCTGAAAGGCACCACAAAACTTGTTCTACCTGCTTTCTGGGCTGAGATGGGGAATAGCTGAATTTTGGACTCGGCTGGTGACAAAATGTTCCAAACACACCCCATGCACAACTCCACCGGGGAAGGTGCCAGAAACGAGTTCTGTTGGTAGTTTTTACACTACCCCGGTAGGCAGCTGAAAGGCACCACAAAACTTGTTCTACCTGCTTTCTGGGCTGAGATGGGGAATCGCTGAATTTTGGACTCGGCTGCTGACAAAATGTTCCAAACACACCCCATGCACAACTCCACCGGGGAAGGTGCCAGAAACGAGTACTGTTGGTAGTTTTTACACTACCCCGGTAGGCAGCTGAAAGGCACCACAAAACTTGTTCTACCTGCTTTCTGGGCTGAGATGGGGAATCGCTGAATTTTGGACTCGGCTGCTGACAAAATGTTCCAAACACACCCCATGCACAACTCCACCGGGGAAGGTGCCAGAAACGAGTTCTGTTGGTAGTTTTTACACTACCCCGGTAGGCAGCTGAAAGGCACCACAAAACTTGTTCTACCTGCTTTCTGGGCTGAGATGGGGAATCGCTGAATTTTGGACTCGGCTGGTGACAAAATGTTCCAAACACACCCCATGCACAACTCCACCGGGGAAGGTGCCAGAAACGAGTTCTGTTGGTAGTTTTTACACTACCCCGGTAGGCAGCTGAAAGGCACCACAAAACTTGTTCTACCTGCTTTCTGGGCTGAGATGGGGAATCGCTGAATTTTGGACTCGGCTGGTGACAAAATGTTCCAAACACACCCCATGCACAACTCCACCGGGGAAGGTGCCAGAAACGAGTTCTGTTGGTAGTTTTTACAGTACCCCGGTAGGCAGCTGAAAGGCACCACAAAACTTGTTCTACCTGCTTTCTGGGCTGAGATGGGGAATCGCTGAATTTTGGACTCGGCTGGTGACAAAATGTTCCAAACACACCCCATGCACAACTCCACCGGGGAAGGTGCCAGAAACGAGTTCTGTTGGTAGTTTTTACACTACCCCGGTAGGCAGCTGAAAGGCACCACAAAACTTGTTCTACCTGCTTTCTGGGCTGAGATGGGGAATCGCTGAATTTTGGACTCGGCTGGTGACAAAATGTTCCAAACACACCCCATGCACAACTCCACCGGGGAAGGTGCCAGAAACGAGTTCTGTTGGTAGTTTTTACACTACCCCGGTAGGCAAGAGAAAGGCACCACAAAACTTGTTCTACCTGCTTTCTGGGCTGAGATGGGGAATCGCTGAATTTTGGACTCGGCTGGTGACAAAATGTTCCAAACACACCCCATGCACAACTCCACCAGGGAAGGTGCCAGAAACGAGTTCTGTTGGTAGTTTTTACAGTACCCCGGTAGGCACCTGAAAGGCACCACAAAACTTGTTCTACCTGCTTTCTGGGCTGAGATGGGGAATCGCTGAATTTTGGACTCGGCTGGTGACAAAATGTTCCAAACACACCCCATGCACAACTCCACCGGGGAAGGTGCCAGAAAGGAGTTCTGTTGGTAGTTTTTACACTACCCCGGTAGGCAAGAGAAAGGCACCACAAAACTTGTTCTACCTGCTTTCTGGGCTGAGATGGGGAATCGCTGAATTTTGGACTCGGCTGGTGACAAAATGTTCCAAACACACCCCATGCACAACTCCACCGGGGAAGGTGCCAGAAACGAGTTCTGTTGGTAGTTTTTACACTACCCCGGTAGGCAGCTGAAAGGCACCACAAAACTTGTTCTACCTGCTTTCTGGGCTGAGATGGGGAATCGCTGAATTTTGGACTCGGCTGGTGACAAAATGTTCCAAACACACCCCATGCACAACTCCACCGGGGAAGGTGCCAGAAACGAGTTCTGTTGGTAGTTTTTACACTACCCCGGTAGGCAGCTGAAAGGCACCACAAAACTTGTTCTACCTGCTTTCTGGGCTGAGATGGGGAATCGCTGAATTTTGGACTCGGCTGGTGACAAAATGTTCCAAACACACCCCATGCACAACTCCACCGGGGAAGGTGCCAGAAACGAGTTCTGTTGGTAGTTTTTACACTACCCCGGTAGGCAAGAGAAAGGCACCACAAAACTTGTTCTACCTGCTTTCTGGGCTGAGATGGGGAATCGCTGAATTTTGGACTCGGCTGGTGACAAAATGTTCCAAACACACCCCATGCACAACTCCACCGGGGAAGGTGCCAGAAACGAGTTCTGTTGGTAGTTTTTACACTACCCCGGTAGGCAGCTGAAAGGCACCACAAAACTTGTTCTACCTGCTTTCTGGGCTGAGATGGGGAATCGCTGAATTTTGGACTCGGCTGGTGACAAAATGTTCCAAACACACCCCATGCACAACTCCACCGGGGAAGGTGCCAGAAACGAGTTCTGTTGGTAGTTTTTACACTACCCCGGTAGGCAGCTGAAAGGCACCACAAAACTTGTTCTACCTGCTTTCTGGGCTGAGATGGGGAATCGCTGAATTTTGGACTCGGCTGGTGACAAAATGTTCCAAACACACCCCATGCACAACTCCACCGGGGAAGGTGCCAGAAACGAGTTCTGTTGGTAGTTTTTACACTACCCCGGTAGGCAGCTGAAAGGCACCACAAAACTTGTTCTACCTGCTTTCTGGGCTGAGATGGGGAATAGCTGAATTTTGGACTCGGCTGGTGACAAAATGTTCCAAACACACCCCATGCACAACTCCACCGGGGAAGGTGCCAGAAACGAGTTCTGTTGGTAGTTTTTACACTACCCCGGTAGGCAGCTGAAAGGCACCACAAAACTTGTTCTACCTGCTTTCTGGGCTGAGATGGGGAATCGCTGAATTTTGGACTCGGCTGGTGACAAAATGTTCCAAACACACCCCATGCACAACTCCACCGGGGAAGGTGCCAGAAACGAGTTCTGTTGGTAGTTTTTACACTACCCCGGCAGGCAGCTGAAAGGCACCACAAAACTTGTTCTACCTGCTTTCTGGGCTGAGATGGGGAATCGCTGATTTTTGGACTCGGCTGGTGACAAAATGTTCCAAACACACCCCACGCACAACTCCACCGGGGAAGGTGCCAGAAACGAGTTCTGTTGGTAGTTTTTACACTACCCCGGTAGGCAGCTGAAAGGCACCACAAAACTTGTTCTACCTGCTTTCTGGGCTGAGATGGGGAATCGCTGAATTTTGGACTCGGCTGGTGACAAAATGTTCCAAACACACCCCATGCACAACTCCACCGGGGAAGGTGCCAGAAACGAGTTCTGTTGGTAGTTTTTACACTACCCCGGTAGGCAGCTGAAAGGCACCACAAAACTTGTTCTACCTGCTTTCTGGGCTGAGATGGGGAATCGCTGACTTTTGGACTCGGCTGGTGACAAAATGTTCCAAACACACCCCATGCACAACTCCACCGGGGAAGGTGCCAGAAACGAGTTCTGTTGGTAGTTTTTACACTACCCCGGTAGGCAAGAGAAAGGCACCACAAAACTTGTTCTACCTGCTTTCTGGGCTGAGATGGGGAATCGCTGAATTTTGGACTCGGCTGGTGACAAAATGTTCCAAACACACCCCATGCACAACTCCACCGGGGAAGGTGCCAGAAACGAGTTCTGTTGGTAGTTTTTACACTACCCCGGTAGGCAGCTGAAAGGCACCACAAAACTTGTTCTACCTGCTTTCTGGGCTGAGATGGGGAACGGCTGAATTTTGGACTCGGCTGGTGACAAAATGTTCCAAACACACCCCATGCACAACTCCACCGGGGAAGGTGCCAGAAACGAGTTCTGTTGGTAGTTTTTACACTACCCCGGTAGGCAGCTGAAAGGCACCACAAAACTTGTTCTACCTGCTTTCTGGGCTGAGATGGGGAATCGCTGAATTTTGGACTCGGCTGGTGACAAAATGTTCCAAACACACCCCATGCACAACTCCACCGGGGAAGGTGCCAGAAACGAGTACTGTTGGTAGTTTTTACACTACCCCGGTAGGCAGCTGAAAGGCACCACAAAACTTGTTCTACCTGCTTTCTGGGCTGAGATGGGGAATCGCTGAATTTTGGACTCGGCTGGTGACAAAATGTTCCAAACACACCCCATGCACAACTCCACCGGGGAAGGTGCCAGAAACGAGTTCTGTTGGTAGTTTTTACACTACCCCGGTAGGCAGCTGAAAGGCACCACAAAACTTGTTCTACCTGCTTTCTGGGCTGAGATGGGGAATCGCTGAATTTTGGACTCGGCTGGTGACAAAATGTTCCAAACACACCCCATGCACAACTCCACCGGGGAAGGTGCCAGAAACGAGTTCTGTTGGTAGTTTTTACACTACCCCGGTAGGCAGCTGAAAGGCACCACAAAACTTGTTCTACCTGCTTTCTGGGCTGAGATGGGGAATCGCTGAATTTTGGACTCGGCTGGTGACAAAATGTTCCAAACACACCCCATGCACAACTCCACCGGGGAAGGTGCCAGAAACGAGTTCTGTTGGTAGTTTTTACACTACCCCGGTAGGCAGCTGAAAGGCACCACAAAACTTGTTCTACCTGCTTTCTGGGCTGAGATGGGGAATCGCTGAATTTTGGACTCGGCTGGTGACAAAATGTTCCAAACACACCCCATGCACAACTCCACCGGGGAAGGTGCCAGAAACGAGTTCTGTTGGTAGTTTTTACACTACCCCGGTAGGCAGCTGAAAGGCACCACAAAACTTGTTCTACCTGCTTTCTGGGCTGAGATGGGGAATCGCTGAATTTTGGACTCGGCTGGTGACAAAATGTTCCAAACACACCCCATGCACAACTCCACCGGGGAAGGTGCCAGAAACGAGTTCTGTTGGTAGTTTTTACACTACCCCGGTAGGCACCTGAAAGGCACCACAAAACTTGTTCTACCTGCTTTCTGGGCTGAGATGGGGAATCGCTGAATTTTGGACTCGGCTGGTGACAAAATGTTCCAAACACACCCCATGCACAACTCCACCGGGGAAGGTGCCAGAAACGAGTTCTGTTGGTAGTTTTTACACTACCCCGGTAGGCAGCTGAAAGGCACCACAAAACTTGTTCTACCTGCTTTCTGGGCTGAGATGGGGAATCGCTGAATTTTGGACTCGGCTGGTGACAAAATGTTCCAAACACACCCCATGCACAACTCCACCGGGGAAGGTGCCAGAAACGAGTTCTGTTGGTAGTTTTTACACTACCCCGGTAGGCAGCTGAAAGGCACCACAAAACTTGTTCTACCTGCTTTCTGGGCTGAGATGGGGAATCGCTGAATTTTGGACTCGGCTGGTGACAAAATGTTCCAAACACACCCCATGCACAACTCCACCGGGGAAGGTGCCAGAAACGAGTTCTGTTGGTAGTTTTTACACTACCCCGGTAGGCAGCTGAAAGGCACCACAAAACTTGTTCTACCTGCTTTCTGGGCTGAGATGGGGAATAGCTGAATTTTGGACTCGGCTGGTGACAAAATGTTCCAAACACACCCCATGCACAACTCCACCGGGGAAGGTGCCAGAAACGAGTTCTGTTGGTAGTTTTTACACTACCCCGGTAGGCAGCTGAAAGGCACCACAAAACTTGTTCTACCTGCTTTCTGGGCTGAGATGGGGAATCGCTGAATTTTGGACTCGGCTGGTGACAAAATGTTCCAAACACACCCCATGCACAACTCCACCGGGGAAGGTGCCAGAAACGAGTTCTGTTGGTAGTTTTTACACTACCCCGGCAGGCAGCTGAAAGGCACCACAAAACTTGTTCTACCTGCTTTCTGGGCTGAGATGGGGAATCGCTGATTTTTGGACTCGGCTGGTGACAAAATGTTCCAAACACACCCCACGCACAACTCCACCGGGGAAGGTGCCAGAAACGAGTTCTGTTGGTAGTTTTTACACTACCCCGGTAGGCAGCTGAAAGGCACCACAAAACTTGTTCTACCTGCTTTCTGGGCTGAGATGGGGAATCGCTGAATTTTGGACTCGGCTGGTGACAAAATGTTCCAAACACACCCCATGCACAACTCCACCGGGGAAGGTGCCAGAAACGAGTTCTGTTGGTAGTTTTTACACTACCCCGGTAGGCAGCTGAAAGGCACCACAAAACTTGTTCTACCTGCTTTCTGGGCTGAGATGGGGAATCGCTGACTTTTGGACTCGGCTGGTGACAAAATGTTCCAAACACACCCCATGCACAACTCCACCGGGGAAGGTGCCAGAAACGAGTTCTGTTGGTAGTTTTTACACTACCCCGGTAGGCAAGAGAAAGGCACCACAAAACTTGTTCTACCTGCTTTCTGGGCTGAGATGGGGAATCGCTGAATTTTGGACTCGGCTGGTGACAAAATGTTCCAAACACACCCCATGCACAACTCCACCGGGGAAGGTGCCAGAAACGAGTTCTGTTGGTAGTTTTTACACTACCCCGGTAGGCAGCTGAAAGGCACCACAAAACTTGTTCTACCTGCTTTCTGGGCTGAGATGGGGAACGGCTGAATTTTGGACTCGGCTGGTGACAAAATGTTCCAAACACACCCCATGCACAACTCCACCGGGGAAGGTGCCAGAAACGAGTTCTGTTGGTAGTTTTTACACTACCCCGGTAGGCAGCTGAAAGGCACCACAAAACTTGTTCTACCTGCTTTCTGGGCTGAGATGGGGAATCGCTGAATTTTGGACTCGGCTGGTGACAAAATGTTCCAAACACACCCCATGCACAACTCCACCGGGGAAGGTGCCAGAAACGAGTACTGTTGGTAGTTTTTACACTACCCCGGTAGGCAGCTGAAAGGCACCACAAAACTTGTTCTACCTGCTTTCTGGGCTGAGATGGGGAATCGCTGAATTTTGGACTCGGCTGGTGACAAAATGTTCCAAACACACCCCATGCACAACTCCACCGGGGAAGGTGCCAGAAACGAGTTCTGTTGGTAGTTTTTACACTACCCCGGTAGGCAGCTGAAAGGCACCACAAAACTTGTTCTACCTGCTTTCTGGGCTGAGATGGGGAATCGCTGAATTTTGGACTCGGCTGGTGACAAAATGTTCCAAACACACCCCATGCACAACTCCACCGGGGAAGGTGCCAGAAACGAGTTCTGTTGGTAGTTTTTACACTACCCCGGTAGGCAGCTGAAAGGCACCACAAAACTTGTTCTACCTGCTTTCTGGGCTGAGATGGGGAATCGCTGAATTTTGGACTCGGCTGGTGACAAAATGTTCCAAACACACCCCATGCACAACTCCACCGGGGAAGGTGCCAGAAACGAGTTCTGTTGGTAGTTTTTACACTACCCCGGTAGGCAGCTGAAAGGCACCACAAAACTTGTTCTACCTGCTTTCTGGGCTGAGATGGGGAATCGCTGAATTTTGGACTCGGCTGGTGACAAAATGTTCCAAACACACCCCATGCACAACTCCACCGGGGAAGGTGCCAGAAACGAGTTCTGTTGGTAGTTTTTACACTACCCCGGTAGGCAGCTGAAAGGCACCACAAAACTTGTTCTACCTGCTTTCTGGGCTGAGATGGGGAATCGCTGAATTTTGGACTCGGCTGGTGACAAAATGTTCCAAACACACCCCATGCACAACTCCACCGGGGAAGGTGCCAGAAACGAGTTCTGTTGGTAGTTTTTACACTACCCCGGTAGGCACCTGAAAGGCACCACAAAACTTGTTCTACCTGCTTTCTGGGCTGAGATGGGGAATCGCTGAATTTTGGACTCGGCTGGTGACAAAATGTTCCAAACACACCCCATGCACAACTCCACCGGGGAAGGTGCCAGAAACGAGTTCTGTTGGTAGTTTTTACACTACCCCGGTAGGCAGCTGAAAGGCACCACAAAACTTGTTCTACCTGCTTTCTGGGCTGAGATGGGGAATCGCTGAATTTTGGACTCGGCTGGTGACAAAATGTTCCAAACACACCCCATGCACAACTCCACCGGGGAAGGTGCCAGAAACGAGTACTGTTGGTAGTTTTTACACTACCCCGGTAGGCAGCTGAAAGGCACCACAAAACTTGTTCTACCTGCTTTCTGGGCTGAGATGGGGAATCGCTGAATTTTGGACTCGGCTGGTGACAAAATGTTCCAAACACACCCCATGCACAACTCCACCGGGGAAGGTGCCAGAAACGAGTTCTGTTGGTAGTTTTTACACTACCCCGGTAGGCAGCTGAAAGGCACCACAAAACTTGTTCTACCTGCTTTCTGGGCTGAGATGGGGAATCGCTGAATTTTGGACTCGGCTGCTGACAAAATGTTCCAAACACACCCCATGCACACCTCCACCGGGGAAGGTGCCAGAAACGAGTTCTGTTGGTAGTTTTTACACTACCCCGGTAGGCAGCTGAAAGGCACCACAAAACTTGTTCTACCTGCTTTCTGGGCTGAGATGGGGAACGGCTGAATTTTGGACTCGGCTGGTGACAAAATGTTCCAAACACACCCCATGCACAACTCCACCGGGGAAGGTGCCAGAAACGAGTTCTGTTGGTAGTTTTTACACTACCCCGGTAGGCAGCTGAAAGGCACCACAAAACTTGTTCTACCTGCTTTCTGGGCTGAGATGGGGAATCGCTGAATTTTGAACTCGGCTGCTGACAAAATGTTCCAAACACACCCCATGCACAACTCCACCGGGGAAGGTGCCAGAAACGAGTTCTGTTGGTAGTTTTTACACTACCCCGGTAGGCAGCTGAAAGGCACCACAAAACTTGTTCTACCTGCTTTCTGGGCTGAGATGGGGAATCGCTGAATTTTGGACTCGGCTGGTGACAAAATGTTCCAAACACACCCCATGCACAACTCCACCGGGGAAGGTGCCAGAAACGAGTTCTGTTGGTAGTTTTTACACTACCCCGGTAGGCAGCTGAAAGGCACCACAAAACTTGTTCTACCTGCTTTCTGGGCTGAGATGGGGAATCGCTGAATTTTGGACTCGGCTGGTGACAAAATGTTCCAAACACACCCCATGCACAACTCCACCGGGGAAGGTGCCAGAAACGAGTACTGTTGGTAGTTTTTACACTACCCCGGTAGGCAGCTGAAAGGCACCACAAAACTTGTTCTACCTGCTTTCTGGGCTGAGATGGGGAATCGCTGAATTTTCGACTCGGCTGGTGACAAAATGTTCCAAACACACCCCATGCACAACTCCACCGGGGAAGGTGCCAGAAACGAGTTCTGTTGGTAGTTTTTACACTACCCCGGTAGGCAGCTGAAAGGCACCACAAAACTTGTTCTACCTGCTTTCTGGGCTGAGATGGGGAATCGCTGAATTTTGGACTCGGCTGCTGACAAAATGTTCCAAACACACCCCATGCACACCTCCACCGGGGAAGGTGCCAGAAACGAGTTCTGTTGGTAGTTTTTACACTACCCCGGTAGGCAGCTGAAAGGCACCACAAAACTTGTTCTACCTGCTTTCTGGGCTGAGATGGGGAACGGCTGAATTTTGGACTCGGCTGGTGACAAAATGTTCCAAACACACCCCATGCACAACTCCACCGGGGAAGGTGCCAGAAACGAGTTCTGTTGGTAGTTTTTACACTACCCCGGTAGGCAGCTGAAAGGCACCACAAAACTTGTTCTACCTGCTTTCTGGGCTGAGATGGGGAATCGCTGAATTTTGGACTCGGCTGGTGACAAAATGTTCCAAACACACCCCATGCACAACTCCACCGGGGAAGGTGCCAGAAACGAGTACTGTTGGTAGTTTTTACACTACCCCGGTAGGCAGCTGAAAGGCACCACAAAACTTGTTCTACCTGCTTTCTGGGCTGAGATGGGGAATCGCTGAATTTTGGACTCGGCTGCTGACAAAATGTTCCAAACACACCCCATGCACAACTCCACCGGGGAAGGTGCCAGAAACGAGTTCTGTTGGTAGTTTTTACACTACCCCGGTAGGCAGCTGAAAGGCACCACAAAACTTGTTCTACCTGCTTTCTGGGCTGAGATGGGGAATCGCTGAATTTTGGACTCGGCTGGTGACAAAATGTTCCAAACACACCCCATGCACAACTCCACCGGGGAAGGTGCCAGAAACGAGTTCTGTTGGTAGTTTTTACACTACCCCGGTAGGCAGCTGAAAGGCACCACAAAACTTGTTCTACCTGCTTTCTGGGCTGAGATGGGGAATCGCTGAATTTTGGACTCGGCTGGTGACAAAATGTTCCAAACACACCCCATGCACAACTCCACCGGGGAAGGTGCCAGAAACGAGTTCTGTTGGTAGTTTTTACACTACCCCGGTAGGCAGCTGAAAGGCACCACAAAACTTGTTCTACCTGCTTTCTGGGCTGAGATGGGGAATCGCTGAATTTTGGACTCGGCTGGTGACAAAATGTTCCAAACACACCCCATGCACAACTCCACCGGGGAAGGTGCCAGAAACGAGTTCTGTTGGTAGTTTTTACACTACCCCGGTAGGCAGCTGAAAGGCACCACAAAACTTGTTCTACCTGCTTTCTGGGCTGAGATGGGGAATCGCTGAATTTTGGACTCGGCTGGTGACAAAATGTTCCAAACACACCCCATGCACAACTCCACCGGGGAAGGTGCCAGAAACGAGTTCTGTTGGTAGTTTTTACACTACCCCGGTAGGCAGCTGAAAGGCACCACAAAACTTGTTCTACCTGCTTTCTGGGCTGAGATGGGGAATCGCTGAATTTTGGACTCGGCTGGTGACAAAATGTTCCAAACACACCCCATGCACAACTCCACCGGGGAAGGTGCCAGAAACGAGTTCTGTTGGTAGTTTTTACACTACCCCGGTAGGCAGCTGAAAGGCACCACAAAACTTGTTCTACCTGCTTTCTGGGCTGAGATGGGGAATCGCTGAATTTTGGACTCGGCTGGTGACAAAATGTTCCAAACACACCCCATGCACAACTCCACCGGGGAAGGTGCCAGAAACGAGTACTGTTGGTAGTTTTTACACTACCCCGGTAGGCAGCTGAAAGGCACCACAAAACTTGTTCTACCTGCTTTCTGGGCTGAGATGGGGAATCGCTGAATTTTGGACTCGGCTGGTGACAAAATGTTCCAAACACACCCCATGCACAACTCCACCGGGGAAGGTGCCAGAAACGAGTTCTGTTGGTAGTTTTTACACTACCCCGGTAGGCAGCTGAAAGGCACCACAAAACTTGTTCTACCTGCTTTCTGGGCTGAGATGGGGAATCGCTGAATTTTGGACTCGGCTGCTGACAAAATGTTCCAAACACACCCCATGCACACCTCCACCGGGGAAGGTGCCAGAAACGAGTTCTGTTGGTAGTTTTTACACTACCCCGGTAGGCAGCTGAAAGGCACCACAAAACTTGTTCTACCTGCTTTCTGGGCTGAGATGGGGAACGGCTGAATTTTGGACTCGGCTGGTGACAAAATGTTCCAAACACACCCCATGCACAACTCCACCGGGGAAGGTGCCAGAAACGAGTTCTGTTGGTAGTTTTTACACTACCCCGGTAGGCAGCTGAAAGGCACCACAAAACTTGTTCTACCTGCTTTCTGGGCTGAGATGGGGAATCGCTGAATTTTGAACTCGGCTGCTGACAAAATGTTCCAAACACACCCCATGCACAACTCCACCGGGGAAGGTGCCAGAAACGAGTTCTGTTGGTAGTTTTTACACTACCCCGGTAGGCAGCTGAAAGGCACCACAAAACTTGTTCTACCTGCTTTCTGGGCTGAGATGGGGAATCGCTGAATTTTGGACTCGGCTGGTGACAAAATGTTCCAAACACACCCCATGCACAACTCCACCGGGGAAGGTGCCAGAAACGAGTTCTGTTGGTAGTTTTTACACTACCCCGGTAGGCAGCTGAAAGGCACCACAAAACTTGTTCTACCTGCTTTCTGGGCTGAGATGGGGAATCGCTGAATTTTGGACTCGGCTGCTGACAAAATGTTCCAAACACACCCCATGCACACCTCCACCGGGGAAGGTGCCAGAAACGAGTTCTGTTGGTAGTTTTTACACTACCCCGGTAGGCAGCTGAAAGGCACCACAAAACTTGTTCTACCTGCTTTCTGGGCTGAGATGGGGAACGGCTGAATTTTGGACTCGGCTGGTGACAAAATGTTCCAAACACACCCCATGCACAACTCCACCGGGGAAGGTGCCAGAAACGAGTTCTGTTGGTAGTTTTTACACTACCCCGGTAGGCAGCTGAAAGGCACCACAAAACTTGTTCTACCTGCTTTCTGGGCTGAGATGGGGAATCGCTGAATTTTGGACTCGGCTGCTGACAAAATGTTCCAAACACACCCCATGCACAACTCCACCGGGGAAGGTGCCAGAAACGAGTTCTGTTGGTAGTTTTTACACTACCCCGGTAGGCAAGAGAAAGGCACCACAAAACTTGTTCTACCTGCTTTCTGGGCTGAGATGGGGAATCGCTGAATTTTGGACTCGGCTGGTGACAAAATGTTCCAAACACACCCCATGCACAACTCCACCGGGGAAGGTGCCAGAAACGAGTTCTGTTGGTAGTTTTTACACTACCCCGGTAGGCAGCTGAAAGGCACCACAAAACTTGTTCTACCTGCTTTCTGGGCTGAGATGGGGAACGGCTGAATTTTGGACTCGGCTGGTGACAAAATGTTCCAAACACACCCCATGCACAACTCCACCGGGGAAGGTGCCAGAAACGAGTTCTGTTGGTAGTTTTTACACTACCCCGGTAGGCAGCTGAAAGGCACCACAAAACTTGTTCTACCTGCTTTCTGGGCTGAGATGGGGAATCGCTGAATTTTGGACTCGGCTGGTGACAAAATGTTCCAAACACACCCCATGCACAACTCCACCGGGGAAGGTGCCAGAAACGAGTTCTGTTGGTAGTTTTTACACTACCCCGGTAGGCAGCTGAAAGGCACCACAAAACTTGTTGTACCTGCTTTCTGGGCTGAGATGGGGAATCGCTGAATTTTGGACTCGGCTGCTGACAAAATGTTCCAAACACACCCCATGCACAACTCCACCGGGGAAGGTGCCAGAAACGAGTTCTGTTGGTAGTTTTTACACTACCCTGGTAGGCAGCTGAAAGGCACCACAAAACTTGTTCTACCTGCTTTCTGGGCTGAGATGGGGAATCGCTGAATTTTGGACTCGGCTGCTGACAAAATGTTCCAAACACACCCCACGCACAACTCCACCGGGGAAGGTGCCAGAAACGAGTTCTGTTGGTAGTTTTTACACTACCCCGGTAGGCAGCTGAAAGGCACCACAAAACTTGTTCTACCTGCTTTCTGGGCTGAGATGGGGAATCGCTGAATTTTGGACTCGGCTGGTGACAAAATGTTCCAAACACACCCCATGCACAACTCCACCGGGGAAGGTGCCAGAAACGAGTTCTGTTGGTAGTTTTTACACTACCCCGGTAGGCAGCTGAAAGGCACCACAAAAGTTGTTCTACCTGCTTTCTGGGCTGAGATGGGGAATCGCTGAATTTTGGACTCGGCTGGTGACAAAATGTTCCAAACACACCCCATGCACAACTCCACCGGGGAAGGTGCCAGAAACGAGTTCTGTTGGTAGTTTTTACACTACCCCGGTAGGCAGCTGAAAGGCACCACAAAACTTGTTCTACCTGCTTTCTGGGCTGAGATGGGGAATCGCTGAATTTTGGACTCGGCTGGTGACAAAATGTTCCAAACACACCCCATGCACAACTCCACCGGGGAAGGTGCCAGAAACGAGTTCTGTTGGTAGTTTTTACACTACCCCGGTAGGCACCTGAAAGGCACCACAAAACTTGTTCTACCTGCTTTCTGGGCTGAGATGGGGAATCGCTGAATTTTGGACTCGGCTGGTGACAAAATGTTCCAAACACACCCCATGCACAACTCCACCGGGGAAGGTGCCAGAAACGAGTTCTGTTGGTAGTTTTTACACTACCCCGGTAGGCAGCTGAAAGGCACCACAAAACTTGTTCTACCTGCTTCCTGGGCTGAGATGGGGAATCGCTGAATTTTGGACTCGGCTGGTGACAAAATGTTCCAAACACACCCCATGCACAACTCCACCGGGGAAGGTGCCAGAAACGAGTACTGTTGGTAGTTTTTACACTACCCCGGTAGGCAGCTGAAAGGCACCACAAAACTTGTTCTACCTGCTTTCTGGGCTGAGATGGGGAATCGCTGAATTTTCGACTCGGCTGGTGACAAAATGTTCCAAACACACCCCATGCACAACTCCACCGGGGAAGGTGCCAGAAACGAGTTCTGTTGGTAGTTTTTACACTACCCCGGTAGGCACCTGAAAGGCACCACAAAACTTGTTCTACCTGCTTTCTGGGCTGAGATGGGGAATCGCTGAATTTTGGACTCGGCTGGTGACAAAATGTTCCAAACACACCCCATGCACAACTCCACCGGGGAAGGTGCCAGAAACGAGTTCTGTTGGTAGTTTTTACACTACCCCGGTAGGCAGCCGAAAGGCACCACAAAACTTGTTCTACCTGCTTTCTGGGCTGAGATGGGGAATCGCTGAATTTTGGACTCGGCTGGTGACAAAATGTTCCAAACACACCCCATGCACAACTCCACCGGGGAAGGTGCCAGAAACGAGTTCTGTTGGTAGTTTTTACACTACCCCGGTAGGCAGCTGAAAGGCACCACAAAACTTGTTCTACCTGCTTTCTGGGCTGAGATGGGGAATCGCTGAATTTTGGACTCGGCTGGTGACAAAATGTTCCAAACACACCCCATGCACAACTCCACCGGGGAAGGTGCCAGAAACGAGTTCTGTTGGTAGTTTTTACACTACCCCGGTAGGCAAGAGAAAGGCACCACAAAACTTGTTCTACCTGCTTTCTGGGCTGAGATGGGGAATCGCTGAATTTTGGACTCGGCTGGTGACAAAATGTTCCAAACACACCCCATGCACAACTCCACCGGGGAAGGTGCCAGAAACGAGTTCTGTTGGTAGTTTTCACACTACCCCGGTAGGCAGCTGAAAGGCACCACAAAACTTGTTCTACCTGCTTTCTGGGCTGAGATGGGGAATCGCTGAATTTTGGACTCGGCTGCTGACAAAATGTTCCAAACACACCCCATGCACACCTCCACCGGGGAAGGTGCCAGAAACGAGTTCTGTTGGTAGTTTTTACACTACCCCGGTAGGCAGCTGAAAGGCACCACAAAACTTGTTCTACCTGCTTTCTGGGCTGAGATGGGGAATCGCTGACTTTTGGACTCGGCTGCTGACAAAATGTTCCAAACACACCCCATGCACAACTCCACCGGGGAAGGTGCCAGAAACGAGTTCTGTTGGTAGTTTTTACACTACCCCGGTAGGCAGCTGAAAGGCACCACAAAACTTGTTCTACCTGCTTTCTGGGCTGAGATGGGGAATCGCTGAATTTTGGACTCGGCTGGTGACAAAATGTTCCAAACACACCCCATGCACAACTCCACCGGGGAAGGTGCCAGAAACGAGTTCTGTTGGTAGTTTTTACACTACCCCGGTAGGCAGCTGAAAGGCACCACAAAACTTGTTCTACCTGCTTCCTGGGCTGAGATGGGGAATCGCTGAATTTTGGACTCGGCTGGTGACAAAATGTTACAAACACACCCCATGCACAACTCCACCGGGGAAGGTGCCAGAAACGAGTACTGTTGGTAGTTTTTACACTACCCCGGTAGGCAGCTGAAAGGCACCACAAAACTTGTTCTACCTGCTTTCTGGGCTGAGATGGGGAATCGCTGAATTTTGGACTCGGCTGGTGACAAAATGTTCCAAACACACCCCATGCACAACTCCACCGGGGAAGGTGCCAGAAACGAGTTCTGTTGGTAGTTTTTACACTACCCCGGTAGGCAGCTGAAAGGCACCACAAAACTTGTTGTACCTGCTTTCTGGGCTGAGATGGGGAATCGCTGAATTTTGGACTCGGCTGGTGACAAAATGTTCCAAACACACCCCATGCACAACTCCACCGGGGAAGGTGCCAGAAACGAGTTCTGTTGGTAGTTTTTACACTACCCCGGTAGGCAGCTGAAAGGCACCACAAAACTTGTTCTACCTGCTTTCTGGGCTGAGATGGGGAATCGCTGAATTTTGGACTCGGCTGCTGACAAAATGTTCCAAACACACCCCATGCACACCTCCACCGGGGAAGGTGCCAGAAACGAGTTCTGTTGGTAGTTTTACACTACCCCGGTAGGCAGCTGAAAGGCACCACAAAACTTGTTCTACCTGCTTTCTGGGCTGAGATGGGGAATCGCTGAATTTTGGACTCGGCTGGTGACAAAATGTTCCAAACACACCCCATGCACAACTCCACCGGGGAAGGTGCCAGAAACGAGTTCTGTTGGTAGTTTTTACACTACCCCGGTAGGCAGCTGAAAGGCACCACAAAACTTGTTCTACCTGCTTTCTGGGCTGAGATGGGGAACGGCTGAATTTTGGACTCGGCTGGTGACAAAATGTTCCAAACACACCCCATGCACAACTCCACCGGGGAAGGTGCCAGAAACGAGTTCTGTTGGTAGTTTTTACACTACCCCGGTAGGCAGCTGAAAGGCACCACAAAACTTGTTCTACCTGCTTTCTGGGCTGAGATGGGGAATCGCTGAATTTTGGACTCGGCTGGTGACAAAATGTTCCAAACACACCCCATGCACAACTCCACCGGGGAAGGTGCCAGAAACGAGTACTGTTGGTAGTTTTTACACTACCCCGGTAGGCAGCTGAAAGGCACCACAAAACTTGTTCTACCTGCTTCCTGGGCTGAGATGGGGAATCGCTGAATTTTGGACTCGGCTGGTGACAAAATGTTCCAAACACACCCCATGCACAACTCCACCGGGGAAGGTGCCAGAAACGAGTACTGTTGGTAGTTTTTACACTACCCCGGTAGGCAGCTGAAAGGCACCACAAAACTTGTTCTACCTGCTTTCTGGGCTGAGATGGGGAATCGCTGAATTTTGGACTCGGCTGGTGACAAAATGTTCCAAACACACCCCATGCACAACTCCACCGGGAAGGTGCCAGAAACGAGTTCTGTTGGTAGTTTTTACACTACCCCGGTAGGCAGCCGAAAGGCACCACAAAACTTGTTCTACCTGCTTTCTGGGCTGAGATGGGGAATCGCTGAATTTTGGACTCGGCTGGTGACAAAATGTTCCAAACACACCCCATGCACAACTCCACCGGGGAAGGTGCAGAAACGAGTTCTGTTGGTAGTTTTTACACTACCCCGGTAGGCAGCTGAAAGGCACCACAAAACTTGTTCTACCTGCTTTCTGGGCTGAGATGGGGAATCGCTGAATTTTGGACTCGGCTGGTGACAAAATGTTCCAAACACACCCCATGCACAACTCACCGGGGAAGGTGCCAGAAACGAGTTCTGTTGGTAGTTTTTACACTACCCCGGTAGGCAGCTGAAAGGCACCACAAAACTTGTTCTACCTGCTTTCTGGGCTGAGATGGGGAACGGCTGAATTTTGGACTCGGCTGGTAACAAAATGTTCCAAACACACCCCATGCACAACTCCACCGGGGAAGGTGCCAGAAACGAGTTCTGTTGGTAGTTTTTACACTACCCCGGTAGGCAAGAGAAAGGCACCACAAAACTTGTTCTACCTGCTTTCTGGGCTGAGATGGGGAATCGCTGAATTTTGGACTCGGCTGGTGACAAAATGTTCCAAACACACCCCATGCACAACTCCACCGGGGAAGGTGCCAGAAACGAGTTCTGTTGGTAGTTTTTACACTACCCCGGTAGGCACCTGAAAGGCACCACAAAAACTTGTTCTACCTGCTTTCTGGGCTGAGATGGGGAATCGCTGAATTTTGGACTCGGCTGGTGACAAAATGTTCCAAACACACCCCATGCACAACTCCACGGGGAAGGTGCCAGAAACGAGTTCTGTTGGTAGTTTTTACACTACCCCGGTAGGCAGCTGAAAGGCACCACAAAACTTGTTCTACCTGCTTTCTGGGCTGAGATGGGGAATCGCTGAATTTTGGACTCGGCTGGTGACAAAATGTTCCAAACACACCCCATGCACAACTCCACCGGGGAAGGTGCCAGAAACGAGTTCTGTTGGTAGTTTTTACACTACCCCGGTAGGCAGCTGAAAGGCACCACAAAACTTGTTCTACCTGCTTTCTGGGCTGAGATGGGGAATCGCTGAATTTTGGACTCGGCTGCTGACAAAATGTTCCAAACACACCCCATGCACAACTCCACCGGGAAGGTGCCAGAAACGAGTTCTGTTGGTAGTTTTTACACTACCCCGGTAGGCACCTGAAAGGCACCACAAAACTTGTTGTACCTGCTTTCTGGGCTGAGATGGGGAATCGCTGAATTTTGGACTCGGCTGGTGACAAAATGTTCCAAACACACCCCATGCACAACTCCACCGGGGAAGGTGCCAGAAACGAGTTCTGTTGGTAGTTTTTACACTACCCCGGTAGGCACCTGAAAGGCACCACAAAACTTGTTCTACCTGCTTTCTGGGCTGAGATGGGGAATCGCTGAATTTTGGACTCGGCTGGTGACAAAATGTTCCAAACACACCCCATGCACAACTCCACCGGGGAAGGTGCCAGAAACGAGTTCTGTTGGTAGTTTTTACACTACCCCGGTAGGCAGCTGAAAGGCACCACAAAACTTGTTCTACCTGCTTTCTGGGCTGAGATGGGGAATCGCTGAATTTGGACTCGGCTGCTGACAAAATGTTCCAAACACACCCCATGCACACCTCCACCGGGGAAGGTGCCAGAAACGAGTTCTGTTGGTAGTTTTTACACTACCCCGGTAGGCAGCTGAAAGGCACCACAAAACTTGTTCTACCTGCTTTCTGGGCTGAGATGGGGAATCGCTGAATTTTGGACTCGGCTGCTGACAAAATGTTCCAAACACACCCCATGCACAACTCCACCGGGGAAGGTGCCAGAAACGAGTTCTGTTGGTAGTTTTACACTACCCCGGTAGGCAGCTGAAAGGCACCACAAAACTTGTTCTACCTGCTTTCTGGGCTGAGATGGGGAATCGCTGAATTTCGACTCGGCTGGTGACAAAATGTTCCAAACACACCCCATGCACAACTCCACCGGGGAAGGTGCCAGAAACGAGTTCTGTTGGTAGTTTTTACACTACCCCGGTAGGCAGCTGAAAGGCACCACAAAACTTGTTCTACCTGCTTTCTGGGCTGAGATGGGAATCGCTGAATTTTGGACTCGGCTGCTGACAAAATGTTCCAAACACACCCCATGCACAACTCCACCGGGGAAGGTGCCAGAAACGAGTTCTGTTGGTAGTTTTTACACTACCCCGGTAGGCAGCTGAAAGGCACCACAAAACTTGTTCTACCTGCTTTCTGGGCTGAGATGGGGAATCGCTGAATTTTGGACTCGGCTGGTGACAAAATGTTCCAAACACACCCATGCACAACTCCACCGGGGAAGGTGCCAGAAACGAGTTCTGTTGGTAGTTTTTACACTACCCCGGTAGGCAGCTGAAAGGCACCACAAAACTTGTTCTACCTGCTTTCTGGGCTGAGATGGGGAATCGCTGAATTTTGGACTCGGCTGCTGACAAAATGTTCCAAACACACCCCATGCACAACTCCACCGGGGAAGGTGCCAGAAACGAGTTCTGTTGGTAGTTTTTACACTACCCCGGTAGGCAGCTGAAAGGCACCACAAAACTTGTTCTACCTGCTTTCTGGGCTGAGATGGGGAATCGCTGAATTTTGGACTCGGCTGCTGACAAAATGTTCCAAACACACCCCATGCACAACTCCACCGGGGAAGGTGCCAGAAACGAGTTCTGTTGGTAGTTTTTACACTACCCGGTAGGCAGCTGAAAGGCACCACAAAACTTGTTCTACCTGCTTTCTGGGCTGAGATGGGGAATCGCTGAATTTTGGACTCGGCTGGTGACAAATGTTCCAAACACACCCCATGCACACCTCCACCGGGGAAGGTGCCAGAAACGAGTTCTGTTGGTAGTTTTTACACTACCCGGTAGGCAGCTGAAAGGCACCACAAAAACTTGTTCTACCTGCTTTCTGGGCTGAGATGGGGAATCGCTGAATTTTGGACTCGGCTGCTGACAAAATGTTCCAAACACACCCCATGCACACCTCCACCGGGGAAGGTGCCAGAAACGAGTTCTGTTGGTAGTTTTTACACTACCCCGGTAGGCAGCTGAAAGGCACCACAAAACTTGTTCTACCTGCTTTCTGGGCTGAGATGGGGAATCGCTGAATTTTGGACTCGGCTGGTGACAAAATGTTCCAAACACACCCCATGCACAACTCCACCGGGGAAGGTGCCAGAAACGAGTTCTGTTGGTAGTTTTTACACTACCCCGGTAGGCAGCTGAAAGGCACCACAAAACTTGTTCTACCTGCTTTCTGGGCTGAGATGGGGAACGGCTGAATTTTGGACTCGGCTGGTGACAAAATGTTCCAAACACACCCCATGCACAACTCCACCGGGGAAGGTGCCAGAAACGAGTTCTGTTGGTAGTTTTTACACTACCCCGGTAGGCAGCTGAAAGGCACCACAAAACTTGTTCTACCTGCTTTCTGGGCTGAGATGGGGAATCGCTGAATTTTGGACTCGGCTGCTGACAAAATGTTCCAAACACACCCCATGCACAACTCCACCGGGGAAGGTGCCAGAAACGAGTTCTGTTGGTAGTTTTTACACTACCCCGGTAGGCAGCTGAAAGGCACCACAAAACTTGTTCTACCTGCTTCCTGGGCTGAGATGGGGAATCGCTGAATTTTGGACTCGGCTGGTGACAAAATGTTCCAAACACACCCCATGCACAACTCCACCGGGGAAGGTGCCAGAAACGAGTTCTGTTGGTAGTTTTTACACTACCCCGGTAGGCAGCTGAAAGGCACCACAAAACTTGTTCTACCTGCTTTCTGGGCTGAGATGGGGAATCGCTGAATATTTGGACTCGGCTGCTGACAAAATGTTCCAAACACACCCCACGCACAACTCCACCGGGGAAGGTGCCAGAAACGAGTTCTGTTGGTAGTTTTTACACTACCCCGGTAGGCAGCTGAAAGGCACCACAAAACTTGTTCTACCTGCTTTCTGGGCTGAGATGGGAATCGCTGAATTTGGACTCGGCTGGTGACAAAATGTTCCAAACACACCCCATGCACAACTCCACCGGGGAAGGTGCCAGAAACGAGTTCTGTTGGTAGTTTTTACACTACCCCGGTAGGCAGCTGAAAGGCACCACAAAACTTGTTCTACCTGCTTTCTGGGCTGAGATGGGGAATCGCTGAATTTTGGACTCGGCTGGTGACAAAATGTTCCAAACACACCCCATGCACAACTCCACCGGGGAAGGTGCCAGAAACGAGTTCTGTTGGTAGTTTTTACACTACCCCGGTAGGCAGCTGAAAGGCACCACAAAACTTGTTCTACCTGCTTTCTGGGCTGAGATGGGGAATCGCTGAATTTTGGACTCGGCTGGTGACAAAATGTTCCAAACACACCCCATGCACAACTCCACCGGGGAAGGTGCCAGAAACGAGTTCTGTTGGTAGTTTTTTACACTACCCCGGTAGGCAAGAGAAAGGCACCACAAAACTTGTTCTACCTGCTTTCTGGGCTGAGATGGGGAATCGCTGAATTTTCGACTCGGCTGGTGACAAAATGTTCCAAACACAACCCCATGCACAACTCCACCGGGGAAGGTGCCAGAAACGAGTTCTGTTGGTAGTTTTTACACTACCCCGGTAGGCAGCTGAAAGGCACCACAAAACTTGTTCTACCTGCTTTCTGGGCTGAGATGGGGAATCGCTGACTTTTGGACTCGGCTGGTGACAAAATGTTCCAAACACACCCCATGCACAACTCCACCGGGGAAGGTGCCAGAAACGAGTTCTGTTGGTAGTTTTTACACTACCCCGGTAGGCAGCTGAAAGGCACCACAAAACTTGTTCTACCTGCTTTCTGGGCTGAGATGGGGAACGGCTGAATTTTGGACTCGGCTGGTAACAAAATGTTCCAAACACACCCCAATGCACAACTCCACCGGGGAAGGTGCCAGAAACGAGTTCTGTTGGTAGTTTTTACACTACCCCGGTAGGCAGCTGAAAGGCACCACAAAACTTGTTCTACCTGCTTTCTGGGCTGAGATGGGGAATCGCTGAATTTTGGACTCGGCTGGTGACAAAATGTTCCAAACACACCCCATGCACAACTCCACCGGGGAAGGTGCCAGAAACGAGTTCTGTTGGTAGTTTTTACACTACCCCGGTAGGCAGCTGAAAGGCACCACAAAACTTGTTCTACCTGCTTTCTGGGCTGAGATGGGGAATCGCTGAATTTTGGACTCGGCTGGTGACAAAATGTTCCAAACACACCCCATGCACAACTCCACCGGGGAAGGTGCCAGAAACGAGTTCTGTTGGTAGTTTTTACACTACCCCGGTAGGCAGCTGAAAGGCACCACAAAACTTGTTCTACCTGCTTTCTGGGCTGAGATGGGGAATCGCTGAATTTTGGACTCGGCTGCTGACAAAATGTTCCAAACACACCCCATGCACAACTCCACCGGGGAAGGTGCCAGAAACGAGTACTGTTGGTAGTTTTTACACTACCCCGGTAGGCAGCTGAAAGGCACCACAAAACTTGTTCTACCTGCTTTCTGGGCTGAGATGGGGAATCGCTGAATTTTGGACTCGGCTGGTGACAAAATGTTCCAAACACACCCCATGCACACCTCCACCAGGGAAGGTGCCAGAAACGAGTTCTGTTGGTAGTTTTTACACTACCCCGGTAGGCAGCTGAAAGGCACCACAAAACTTGTTCTACCTGCTTTCTGGGCTGAGATGGGAATCGCTGAATTTTGGACTCGGCTGCTGACAAAATGTTCCAAACACACCCCATGCACACCTCCACCGGGGAAGGTGCCAGAAACGAGTTCTGTTGGTAGTTTTTACACTACCCCGGTAGGCAGCTGAAAGGCACCACAAAACTTGTTCTACCTGCTTTCTGGGCTGAGATGGGGAATCGCTGAATTTTGGACTCGGCTGGTGACAAAATGTTCCAAACACACCCCATGCACAACTCCACCGGGGAAGGTGCCAGAAACGAGTTCTGTTGGTAGTTTTTACACTACCCCGGTAGGCAGCTGAAAGGCACCACAAAACTTGTTCTACCTGCTTTCTGGCTGAGATGGGGAACGGCTGAATTTTGGACTCGGCTGGTGACAAAATGTTCCAAACACACCCCATGCACAACTCCACCGGGGAAGGTGCCAGAAACGAGTTCTGTTGGTAGTTTTTACACTACCCCGGTAGGCAGCTGAAAGGCACCACAAAACTTGTTCTACCTGCTTTCTGGGCTGAGATGGGGAATCGCTGAATTTTGGACTCGGCTGCTGACAAAATGTTCCAAACACACCCCATGCACAACTCCACCGGGGAAGGTGCCAGAAACGAGTTCTGTTGGTAGTTTTTACACTACCCCGGTAGGCAGCTGAAAGGCACCACAAAACTTGTTCTACCTGCTTCCTGGGCTGAGATGGGGAATCGCTGAATTTTGGACTCGGCTGGTGACAAAATGTTCCAAACACACCCCATGCACAACTCCACCGGGGAAGGTGCCAGAAACGAGTTCTGTTGGTAGTTTTTACACTACCCCGGTAGGCAGCTGAAAGGCACCACAAAACTTGTTCTACCTGCTTTCTGGGCTGAGATGGGGAATCGCTGAATTTTGGACTCGGCTGCTGACAAAATGTTCCAAACACACCCCACGCACAACTCCACCGGGGAAGGTGCCAGAAACGAGTTCTGTTGGTAGTTTTTACACTACCCCGGTAGGCAGCTGAAAGGCACCACAAAACTTGTTCTACCTGCTTTCTGGGCTGAGATGGGGAATCGCTGAATTTTGGACTCGGCTGGTGACAAAATGTTCCAAACACACCCCATGCACAACTCCACCGGGGAAGGTGCCAGAAACGAGTTCTGTTGGTAGTTTTTACACTACCCCGGTAGGCAGCTGAAAGGCACCACAAAACTTGTTCTACCTGCTTTCTGGGCTGAGATGGGGAATCGCTGAATTTTGGACTCGGCTGGTGACAAAATGTTCCAAACACACCCCATGCACAACTCCACCGGGGGAAGGTGCCAGAAACGAGTTCTGTGGTAGTTTTTACAGTACCCCGGTAGGCAGCTGAAAGGCACCACAAAACTTGTTCTACCTGCTTTCTGGGCTGAGATGGGGAATCGCTGAATTTTGGACTCGGCTGGTGACAAAATGTTCCAAACACACCCCATGCACAACTCCACCGGGGAAGGTGCCAGAAACGAGTTCTGTTGGTAGTTTTTACACTACCCCGGTAGGCAAGAGAAAGGCACCACAAAACTTGTTCTACCTGCTTTCTGGGCTGAGATGGGGAATCGCTGAATTTTCGACTCGGCTGGTGACAAAATGTTCCAAACACACCCCATGCACAACTCCACCGGGGAAGGTGCCAGAAACGAGTTCTGTTGGTAGTTTTTACACTACCCCGGTAGGCAGCTGAAAGGCACCACAAAACTTGTTCTACCTGCTTTCTGGGCTGAGATGGGGAATCGCTGACTTTTGGACTCGGCTGGTGACAAAATGTTCCAAACACACCCCATGCACAACTCCACCGGGGAAGGTGCCAGAAACGAGTTCTGTTGGTAGTTTTTACACTACCCCGGTAGGCAGCTGAAAGGCACCACAAAACTTGTTCTACCTGCTTTCTGGGCTGAGATGGGGAACGGCTGAATTTTTGGACTCGGGCTGGTAACAAAATGTTCCAAACACACCCCATGCACAACTCCACCGGGGAAGGTGCCAGAAACGAGTTCTGTTGGTAGTTTTTACACTACCCCGGTAGGCAGCTGAAAGGCACCACAAAACTTGTTCTACCTGCTTTCTGGGCTGAGATGGGGAATCGCTGAATTTGGACTCGGCTGGTGACAAAATGTTCCAAACACACCCCATGCACAACTCCACCGGGGAAGGTGCCAGAAACGAGTTCTGTTGGTAGTTTTTACACTACCCCCGGTAGGCAGCTGAAAGGCACCACAAAACTTGTTCTACCTGCTTTCTGGGCTGAGATGGGGAATCGCTGAATTTTGGACTCGGCTGGTGACAAAATGTTCCAAACACACCCCATGCACAACTCCACCGGGGAAGGTGCCAGAAACGAGTTCTGTTGGTAGTTTTTACACTACCCCGGTAGGCAGCTGAAAGGCACCACAAAACTTGTTCTACCTGCTTTCTGGGCTGAGATGGGGAATCGCTGAATTTTGGACTCGGCTGCTGACAAAATGTTCCAAACACACCCCATGCACAACTCCACCGGGGAAGGTGCCAGAAACGAGTACTGTTGGTAGTTTTTACACTACCCCGGTAGGCAGCTGAAAGGCACCACAAACTTGTTCTACCTGCTTTCTGGGCTGAGATGGGGAATCGCTGAATTTTCGACTCGGCTGGTGACAAAATGTTCCAAACACACCCCATGCACAACTCCACCGGGGAAGGTGCCAGAAACGAGTTCTGTTGGTAGTTTTTACACTACCCCGGTAGGCAAGAGAAAGGCACCACAAAACTTGTTCTACCTGCTTTCTGGGCTGAGATGGGGAATCGCTGAATTTTCGACTCGGCTGGTGACAAAATGTTCCAAACACACCCCATGCACAACTCCACCGGGGAAGGTGCCAGAAACGAGTTCTGTTGGTAGTTTTTACACTACCCCGGTAGGCAGCTGAAAGGCACCACAAAACTTGTTCTACCTGCTTTCTGGCTGAGATGGGGAATCGCTGACTTTTGGACTCGGCTGGTGACAAATGTTCCAAACACACCCCATGCACAACTCCACCGGGGAAGGTGCCAGAAACGAGTTCTGTTGGTAGTTTTTACACTACCCCGGTAGGCAGCTGAAAGGCACCACAAAACTTGTTCTACCTGCTTTCTGGGCTGAGATGGGGAACGGCCTGAATTTTGGACTCGGCTGGTAACAAAATGTTCCAAACACACCCCATGCACAACTCCACCGGGGAAGGTGCCAGAAACGAGTTCTGTTGGTAGTTTTTACACTACCCCGGTAGGCAGCTGAAAGGCACCACAAACTTGTTCTACCTGCTTTCTGGGCTGAGATGGGGAATCGCTGAATTTGGACTCGGCTGGTGACAAAATGTTCCAAACACACCCCATGCACAACTCCACCGGGAAGGTGCCAGAACGAGTTCTGTTGGTAGTTTTTACACTACCCCGGTAGGCAGCTGAAAGGCACCACAAAACTTGTTCTACCTGCTTTCTGGGCTGAGATGGGGAATCGCTGA